>NC_056743.1:395317500-395319970 GCF_019279795.1 Protopterus annectens | reverse complement strand
ATTCCGGTGCACTCTCATTAATATGTATATGGCGCTACTGCGCCGGCTATTCACTGCACCGCCGGCGCAGGCCTTACGCCGGCCTTGCGCCGAGCTTCATGAATCCCGGGGAATGAGTCCAGTCATATACCATTCATTCAGATAAACTGCAATCGATGTCAGAAATTTTGTCATAATATTCAAATAATTTTGTGGTAATAAAGAGCAGAATGTACATGTTGATTGCTAAAATAAAATGTATTCCTAAAATAATTCCTGAGCCTGCAGTAAAACTTCACATAACAATGTTGATATAACAGTAACAATGAAGTAAAGCCATGTCATAATAATTGGGAAAACTATTTGCAGTCTGTGAGTGGGGAGTGCAAACATAACTATAACATACAGGTGCAGATTTTATATAAGCTAAGTAGTTAGCATATGGATAAAATCATCTGTGAGAATGCAGGAAGATGGACTTTATATAACAAATGCTCCTTTTCCTGAGATATCCATTCTCAGTGAAGAAAAATAGTAAAATTTAAAGCATATCATAAATGTTCTAATTATGTACACATTGTGATATCTGCAGCATTAATGGAAAGTTATGAGAGGTCAAACATAAAGCAGCAGTAGCTTAACTTATTACAACTTTTACTTGTGTGACTTTACCCACACATTTACACAGGACTTTTAGCTTTTTTCACCCTCCAGTGCATTACAGTTTTATTCTACATATGAAGTTAAGTAATTCAGCTGTTCACTTTGTCCTTGATAATAAATCATTCAAGGGAATGTACTCTGCTTCACTTCCTAGCAATATGCATGCAAATTAAATCAACATAACATTTTAGCGGAATCTGTCTTTGTAAAATCCAAGTTCAGTAACAGTACAGCATTTAATAAATATTAAATTTGACCACATTGCTCAGTGGAGATAAGACAGTAAGTCTAATGCAAATGCATGTACTAGAAAATGAAGGCCTTAAGAAAGTTTGCTGCACTTCTTTACAGATGTTGTTTTATGCGTTGCGACATTGCTTATTAAGACTTGCAGATTTGAAAGTGAAGTGAATGTGCCAAAGCATGGACTCATAAATAGTCACTGTGCTGTGATTATTTTAAGGTTCATAACTGGGAATACTAAAGATTACGTAATGTTTTTATTTAGAAATCCTCAACAAACACTCTGCTATCTAGTAGTAATGCCCATCACATTGTATTGCACATGTCTATTAAACTAAAGGAAGTTCTTAACATTATCATTGCTACAGTAAAACTGCAATGTAACTCTGTTGAATATTTATTTATTTAATTATTTATGTATTATTATTTGTTGCATTTGCTTAGTGGGATGGTCTGACTGGGCATGCAAAGTGCCCCTTTTCAGAAAGCAGAGGCTCAGGGAGAAAAGCTCTAAGATTATCAGGGGCAGAGACATGTTCATCTGGGCTATGGGCCCAGCACACTCTCACTGTGCCACTCTATGATATTGTACATGGACTTCATACATACCAGAAGAATATGTTCAACATTTATAAATAGTGGGAAACTGTAAGACATGACATAAAGATGACAGTAATAGTGAAGTTGTGGGCTTTTTTTTTTTTTTTATGCTGAAAGCAATGTGACAGCTGTCAACTTAGAGATATAGCATGGGCCACTCTGTTGACACAGAGGGATAAAGCCCTGACTACAACCCTAGTGACTCAGGTTTGATTAGTGGCTCAGACAACTGATAAACCAGAAGGGTGGCATAGACATTATCATCCTGAGGTGGGAGGGTGGTCTGGGCCAGTGGACATTTACTGTGGCAATCCCTAGAGGAGACTGAGGACAGTATATCGGTAGGTGTGCCTAAGAGGGATTTAGGGTGTGAAGACATGGCTGAGCTGCTGTGGAGGTACACTGCATGCCTCCATTAAATCCACACCCCTGGGTATACCATTGTTCCACAAAAGGAGGGGGAATTTAAAGGTAATAAGCAAAAAGACCCCCCCTGGATGCTCAGACATGCCAAGCCCCAGGATGCCTAGCTCCTCAACTGGCCCAAGCATACTGGATTACATCTGGTGGGGCAATGAAAATAAGCTGGTAGACTGACCCAGCATGTACAGGTATTTGGGTACCAGGCTAGTACTATGAAGGATACTGGTGGGAAAGAAAAGTGAGAGCTAAAGACAGAGCTTGGAGGAATGTGTAGTTAGATATACAGAGCAATGAGAGGAAAAAGGTAGATGGGTAGTTAAAGAGAAGGGGAGGTGGATAGAGTCAGTAGATTAACAGTTATAGACATGACGTGGATGACGGCTTATTTATGTTAGAAGATAAGACTGTGAATAAAAGTAGGAACTAAGATGAAGGAAGTAGCAATGATTAGTACTTTAAAGTGGGAGTTTGAAAGTAGTGAACTGTTATTAGAAGGCAGGAGCAACAAGACAAAATGGAAGTAGTAATGGGATGTAGGGTAAAGCAGGTGGAGTATATGAGG
>NC_056743.1:395235000-395315000 GCF_019279795.1 Protopterus annectens | reverse complement strand
CTTTGCTAAGGATGGTCTCCACCTTTCTTACCAAGGCATCTACATGCTCTCTAAAACATTTGCTGTGTCCATTGTGTCTCTTTTAGGCAGTGACCATCCTGTAGACATTCCAACCTTGTATATTCTAATTTGGAACATATTAATGTGGCACTACTCAGTGCTACCAGCCTTAATAAAAAAGCAAACAAAAATGTTCAAACTTGAGGCCCTTCTGCAACATGAATGCATTTATATATGTGTAGTTACAGAAGTAGGGTTTCAGAGCAATGAAATAACTCTCTCTCTTGCTGGATATAGAGCTTATCATATATTTCGACCTAGTAGCAATTTTGAGGGATACAAAATATTTGTTAAGGAGGTCATCACTTCATGACATATTCCTTGGGATACCACATTAGAACTCTGAGAAGTCCAAATTACCATTAACAATGCTAATTACCACTTTATAGCTAGCTATAGACCACCAGCTATTTCCTCTTTTATGCATGATAGTCGTCTCAACACATTGACTGAAATCCACATTAAAAACAACACCTTTCTACTGGGCAACATCAACTATCCATCAATAAACTGGCTGATGCACACTGCCAATGGTCAGTATGACCAATGCTTCTTTGATATTGATATTATAAATGCTAACTGTCTTTCGCAAACAGTTAACTATCCTACTATGAGCCCCAATATCCTTGATCGGATTCTCATAAATATGGCCACTTCTTACACATTTTCATATAGATTATCATGATTATTAAATTTCCTCTGTAAATAGTTCTTTGTTTAAGGACTTTTCAAAAGCAAACCTTCTCCAAGTTTTTGATAACCTAAACAAATTCTTCTGTAATCCTCCCTCTGATGGATCCCCTTGCTAAAGCTGCTGCCTATGCCTCTGACTTCTACTCCCACTGAAATAGTTAAATCAGTAAGGGAATTCCTATATGCACCCTAATGTTGAATACCAGTATAAATAAGTTAAATAAGAGAAAGAAACTGCATAATATTTATAAGCTATCTCATTCTATCTGCCTTAAGAGCGCACTTAAATAAACTAACAAATAGCGTAAGGGAACCATTAGGAAGTTCATAGCTGAGTTTGAACTTAAAATAGCTACAAAAACAAAACACAACCACAAATATTTGGAACTAATCCACAATAGTACTGCATACTCTGCCACAAGGTAAAATAGCTAATATCCTAGATAGCAAATTTGGTGCAAATTGTACTCCACCCACAGTTTCCACAATTTCTGCCACTCCCTTTTATTACTATGGAACAAATTTTCTCAGACATCTTGAAAACAAAGAAGATGTACTCCACCCATAGTTTCCACAATCTCTGCCACTCCCTTTTATTACTATGGATCAAATTTTTTCAGCTGTCTTTAAAACTAAGAAGACCTCATCCATGTGCCCTGATAGTATACCAGGCTGCCCAGTTATCACTGCCAGACATGACCTATCTGAATTTATGCTTAACTTCCTAAATATAAGCCTTTCCACCAGTTACATTCATAAAGCTTGTTTAACAGCAATAGCAATGTCATTACACAAGGGTGACCCAAACATGGATCCTGGTAACTATAGACCCATTAGTCTTACTAGCCTTTTATGCAAAGCAATGGACTGTATTATCTCTGACCTCCTTGATCTAGGCAATGAAATTCTCTTAATGCTAGGCCTTCACTAATTTGGATTTGTTAAAAAAGAGGTCCTACTTCTTTAACCTCTGTAATTTATTTGGAAAGTATCTGAAGCAGTGGATGGCAGTTATGTAATGCATCTCTCTACAAAGGAGGAGCAACTACAGACCCTGGGAACTACTGCCCCATTAGCTTGATGAGTCTGATATACAAAGCTATGGAATGCATCATCATGGACCTAATAAACAAGGATATGGGGAATCTCCAAACTCTGAATCCCACACAGTTTGGTTTTGTGAAGGGTAGATCATGCCTGCTCAACCTGGTTGACTTCCTTGAGTCAGTGGATGAAGACAAGGTTGTTCATAGAGCCTACCTTGATCTGGATAAGGCGTATGATACATTCCCAACTCAGGAATCATAGAAAAACTCATTAAGCTAGGCATCAACCCCTATATCACTAGGTGGGTTGCAAACTGGCTCACAGATAGAACCCACAGTGTGAAAGTAGCTGACTCCAAGTCAGACATGTCTACCTGTCACGAGTGGAGTCCCACAGGGTTCAGTCCAGGGTCCTCTCCTGTTTAGTATCTACTTCTCTGAAGTCCAGACAAACACGAAGGGACTATGGCTGACAAAGTTCACAGATGATTGCAAGTTGGGAGCTATTATTAACTCTGCATGTGATGTTGACATCCTACAGAAAGGCCACACTGAGACCAGTGACTGGCGTCAGAACCACGGCCTTAAGCTCAATGCCAAAAATGTGTCATAATCTCCCTTGTAAAAAAGCTGGTTCTCATGAATTACCACATCGATGGTAGCCGACTGAACAAAGAAGGAGTTATAAGAAATCTGGGAACACAGGTTGAGAGCAACCTCTCTTTTGACCCCCACATTGCCAAAGTCCTTCTATGTGGCACATCTCATTACTAAGGGTTTTGCATCCAGGAAGAAATAGGGCATTGTCTCCCTCTACTCTTCCCTCATTAGGCCAGTCATTGAGTACAATGCTCCATTTGGCATGTACCTCACTAGACACCTGCAACAACTGGAGAGGCCAGAAAAGGACCTCACAAAGAGGAACCTAGGCATTAAACACTTGTCCTATATGGACAGACCCAAACAACTCCAACTAAACAAAAAAAAATACTTGTTCCCTCCTTTCTAAGCTAGTTTAGTCCACTTTTCAGGTTAGTGCTGAATTCAGGGATGTGTTACAAATCTCTGTTTGCCCATACCTTACTTGGATAGAAGGAAGTTTCTCTGTTCCCCTTTGAGAGAGGGGAGCTTTGAGCAGCCTATCTGTCCCTGGAGGAGAGGTTTCAGTCCAAAAATTAGTAGTTTGTTGGCCATTTTGGGCTAATTTCTATCTCTTTCATTTCCCAGCTATAAATACCACGTTTGCCTGGTTTTGTGCACCATGCAGCGCTGGTTAGCTTGGGTAAAACTATTCCCGGCTCCACAGTCTCCTCTTCAATTTTTCCCTTGGAACTAGACAAACTTTCAACTTAAGCACTCAAGCTATTAATTTCTCAGCCCAGCACTTGCTCAAAACTCATAGCAAGCACTTATAAACCCTAGCACTAGACCCTCCTGTACTGTACAGACGGACAAGACTCTCTATTCAACCTTACCAGCCATCCAATAAAACAGTTCACTGTACCTATACAGGCATGTCCAAAGGTCAGTTGCAGGTGTACTCTCCAGTCCATCTGGTGAATCTGGGCATTTTGAGGCAATGTTACAACTGCCTCATGTACACTGACAACCCACTCCTCCTACCACCAAACACTAATACATGCGAGAGATGCAATTATACAGCCAAACTGGAGGCTAAGCTCTCCCAACCCAAGACTGGATCAGACAGTCAAGAGGAGAAGAGAAATACTTGCATCACACCACCAGTCTCACATAGACCTAATTAATCCAGCACCATCAAAAAACACATATAAATACATGAAAACATACTCTGGGGCTCTAAATAAAAATCTGCAAAAGCAACAGAGACCTCCAAAGCAAACATCTAAGCAACCTCCACCCCCCAAAACAAACCATGAAACACATACTTCACAAAACCATTGTGTCATTCAATCACAGCCCTTAAGGCAAAATAACATACCCAACATACTAGTAATAGGTGACTCTATAGTCAGACACACTGACGTCCCACTCATTAGGCTGAATAAGGAGAAGGTTACTGTTAGCTGCTTGTTGGGTGCCAGGATCAGCCACATAACACAAGCACTCAGGTCACTCCAGAACAATTACAAATATGACTGTCATTGTCCATGTTGGTGTGAATGACCTGAGCTATACCTCCCTGGACTACATGAAAAGAAACATGGAGGAGCTCTCTGATCACATAGCCCAGGCCGGTATGACCCTGACCCTGAGTAGCATCCTACCCTCACCAAGAATGATACCACGGTATAAAAAAAAAATTCTAGATTTCAACAGTTGGCTAAGTTTCTGATGTCATTCAAAGAGGATCCAGTGTCTGTCCGCCTGGGATGACATGCTCGACAAGCCACGCTGCTTTGCTAGAGACAGCTTGCACCTGTCACCCTTAGGCTTTCGAATACTGGCCAAGGCTCTTGCCACCCACATAGTGCCTTTTTAGGCAAGGCTCAAAAGACAAACCCACTGTCATAAATAGCACAAGTAACAAAAAACTGAGGGTAATGCTACTCAATGCCAGAAGTTTAAACCTCAAAATGCACGCACTCGAGGCACTCCTCAGTATGGAGAAACCCGATATATGTGCAGTAACAGAAACCTGGTTTAAGGCTACAGACAGCACCCCAGCACTATCAGGCTACAACTCATACCATACATTTCGGCCACAGAACCCAAACCAAAATACAAAAGGTGGGGGCGTATCCATATTCATCAAGGATACCCACACCTCCAGGTTAGTGGCACAGCACAATACTTCAGAGATCATCCACGTGCAAACAACAATGGAAAAAACTGCAATTCAAATTGGAGCTTGCTACAGATCACCCACCATGTCCCAGGACCCCCATTCCACATTTCTGGAAACACTGGGAAACATAAAGGTCCTACCAAACACCCTAATATTGGGTGATTTCAATTACCCAAACATTAAACTGGGAGAACTACTCAAGTACTAACTCCCTTGCCCAACATTTCCTAGAATTTATAAACTCAAACACCCTGCTTCTACTGGTCAATACTCCCACCAGAGGCGACAACATATTGGATCTGGTCATCACCAACATGGGTGACTGGTGTTCCACACTGGAGGTCAACCCCTCGCTGATTAGATCTGACCATAAACAAATTAATTTGGATATCCGCTTTCTGCCACCACCCCCGGACAAGGAAGCCATCATGAAAAATTTTTCAAAAGCAAACTTCACATTATTTAAGACTGAGGTGGAAAGTTTCAAAGCCCCCATGCTGAAGGATAACGCCGTCCAAGCTGCAAAATCCATTACTAATGCATTCTAGGGGCACCTCCAAGAATTTATGGATCATGCCATCCCAAGCAAAACCATAACTCACTCTTCCAAGAAAAGGAAACCAGTCTGGTGGACTCCTTCCATAAATAAGTTTTACAATAGAAGGAGGAAACTAGTACAGAAAAGAGTAAAATCCCAAGAAGGGAAGACATCTCTGATCAGTATCAGCAAGAAACTATGATCCCTCATAAAATCATCCATGGCGAGCTTCAAAAGAAAAATTGTCAAGGACTCCAAAGATAACCACAAGGCATTCTTTAGCTATGCCAAGAGTCTAAGTGGCAATGCTCAGATCTGCCCGGAGTTAGTGCAGAATGGCACAAAATACACTGACCCTACTGATATCACCAGCATCCTTGCAGACAGGTGCAGTGCAAACTTCACCCCCCCTCCCCAAAAAGGGCCCATAACCATACCAGAAGAATGTAGAGTCCCTGAAACCACAGACACTCAGGTTAAAACAACCCTCTCCAAAGCCAAAAATGCAGCATTAATGGGACTGGACGGTGTAACAGGCTGCATCCTACAAAAGCTCAAAGATGAACTAACCCCTCACCTAAACGACTGTTCAAACTCCACAGGCTCCATACCCATAGAGTGGTGCACAGCAATGGTTATTCCACTCCACAAAGGTGGAACCACAACAGACCCCAGGAACTATCTCCCTATAAGCCTGACTAGCTTGGTCTGCAAGGCTATGGAGCGCATCATCATGGAACTCATTAACAGAGACATAGGGAACCTCCAAACACTGGACCCTTCCCACTTTGGCTTTGTTAAGGGCAGATCATGTCTACTAATACTGGTGGACTTCTTTGAGACAGTTACCAAGTCTATAGATGAAGGAAGGGTGGTACACACAGCCTACCTAGACCTCGCAAAGGCCTTCAACACCATTCCCCATTCTGGTATTATAGACAAGCTCACCAGCCTGAACATAAACCCCTACGTCACAAGATGGGTTGCCAACTGGCTCATGGACAGAACCCACATGGTGAGAGTTGCGGGAGCTAGGTCTGACTCTAAAACGGTTACAAGTGGCGTTCCCCAGGGCTCTGTCCTAGGATTTCTCATGTTCAACATATACTTCTCAGAGGTACAGGCAAGCACAGAAGGACTATGGCTGACCAGGTTTGCAGACGACTGTAAACTAGGGGCTATAATTGACTCTCCAGCTGACAGAAACATCCTCCAAAAGGGTCTCACTGAGACGGATAACTGGTGTCAAAATCATGGCCTCAAGCTAAATGCCAAAAAGTGCATAGTCATCCCCTTTGAAAAAAACAAAGTACCCACAAACTACCACATAGGCGGCAGTCCCCTAAATACGGAAGACATAATAAGGGATCTGGGAACTCAAGTAAATAGTAATCTCACCTATGATAATCACATTGCCAAAGTCATTAGAAAATCCTTCTATGTAGCCCACTTAATCACAAAAGGGTTCGCATCCAGATCAAAAGAGATCATTGTGCCCCTCTGCTCATCACTCATCAGACCCATCATAGAGTACAACACCCCATTTGGGATGTACCTTACATGACACCTGCAACAACTGCAAAGACCATGGAAGTACCTCACCAAGAGGATCACTGGCCTCAAACAGATGCCCTATGCAGCTCGACTTAAGAAAATCCAGCTGTACTCGGTTGCATACCGCCTACTCAGAGGTGATCTCTGCCTGACATACAAGGCCATGTCCAACCCAAAATTGATGGACATGCTCCACCTAAAGAAAACCTTATCCCCTCGAGACACATGCTCTAGAAATCTAAACTTCACCACAACAATAAATAGGACATGCTGGAGGGATAGAATCCTGTCCTAGAGACTTCTCATGCTTTGGAACAAGATTCCAATCTACATTAGGCAGAGCTCCTCGCTAACACTCTTCAAAAAAGAAACTTTGATGAGTGGATGGGGAACAGAAAGTTTACCATGAGGATCACTTCAGTGGCTCTGCTGGACAGAGGCACAGGGAACTAATCTAAGGGGTCGGTAAAAGCCAACACATTCTGGCTAGGCTTATAAATGCCTTCGGGCAGATAGCCTAGTACCTACCTGTGAACCTATGAACCTATTCTCGGTCTCATATCGCCTACTTAGAGGCAATTTCTGCTTGACTTAGAAATCCATGTCTGATCCAGCTCTGTTAGAAATGCTAAATCTAAAGAAATCCCAATCCCTCCACACCACCCACTCCAGAGACCTCAACCTCATTACCACAATCAACAGAATAAGATGAAGAGGTAAGTTGATAACCCAGAGACTGCCCATGCTATGGAATAGACTTCCCATACATGTCAAACAGAGCACCTCACTGGTCCTCTTCAAGTGAAATCTTGATGAGTGGATGGGAAATAGAAAATTCAATAAGCAACAAACCCCTTGCAGGTACGGCTAGTGCATCGGCCCAAAAGATAGTGAATCAAATAAAACAAAGAGCCAGCACAATCCTGTGTCAAACATGGTATATTTTAAAAAATACACATATACATGGCAAATAATCAGTAATGTATTATAAAATACACATACACATAACAAATCATCAGACCAGTTTTGGCTTAGCAGCCTTCCTCAGTGATCAAAAAATAGTAATAAATCCATTTCCCTCCAGCAATATAATACATATATAGCACCACTGATTAACCAATAAACACTTAATGTACCAGTTACAGTTGTTAATTAAAAATATTCATTAAGGCCAGGTGAAAAAAGGCCCCCTAATTTAACAATCCACTTTTTCTCTTTTGAAGTGAGTATCTCATGTAAACCTGCTTTATCTGTTGATTTATTCAAAATACAATCAATAATGGTAAATCTAAAGACCCCAGTCTTGTGTTGACAAGTATGTTTGTATAATGCACTAGATTGTTTGTGATTCCTAATATCACTCATATGCTCACTGATTTTTATGCTAAGGGGCCTAGATGTTTGGCCCACATAAAAAGCTTGGCATGAGCAACAAGCCAAATAGATCACCCAATTGGTGCTACAATTACCAAAAAAAGACAAATCATATACAATCGGTGTATTTTTACTGGAAAAACTTGTGGTCTTACATACCCTTGAGCAATGTGAACAATGGCCACATGGACTGCAACCAACCAGCTTTTCTCCTGTGATGGTTCTTTGACCCAAAACCTTCTCCTGACCTTGCCATCTTTTGTAATGGCTAAATAATGATCCCAATGATTGACCATTCCTGAAGGAAAATGAACAATTTTCACTAAGAAAATCCACAAGGGAACCCTCACCCTGCAAAATATTCCAATGTCTTGAGATAATATTCATAAAAGATTTTGTATTTTTACCGTAGTGGTTACCAATCTAATTTGATCCCTCTTGTCAGTATAGTGTTGTTTATATTGTAATAATTCAGATCTCTCCTGGAGATGAGCAAACTGGCTGGCCCTGCAGATGTCACCAACCCTGTAACCCCTATCCTTGAAATGGGCGGAAAGATCATGCTTGAAATAATCATAAGTGGAGGCTCAGGAACAAATTCTCTTCACCCTGAGAAATTGAGACTTGGGGATGCTCCTGATGATATGTTGGGGGTGGAAGCTGGAGGCATGTAATAAGGTGTTATACTGAGGGAATTTGTGGAAATCCTCAGTCTCCAGGGTATCTGAAGGAGTGTGTTTCACTAAGGCATCCAAGAATGTTATCTCATATTTATTCCATGTAACCTTAAACTCAATACCCCACTTATTTTGATTCAAGTACTCCACAAATTCCTCCAAATAGCCTACATCAGCTCTCCACACCAGCCAACAGTCATCAAGATAACGTCTTCAAATGTCAATTTCATCAAGGTAAATGTTATGATACCTATAGTAAATAAGCTCCTCCTCTAGATATACCATAAACAAATTGGCATAAATGGGGGAAAAAGATGCCCCCATAACCGTGCCCCAAACCTGCCACACCCATTGCTGTTGAAAATAGAACATGTCTTTATCAAGAAACTGTTCAGCCAGACAGACCAGGAATGTATTAAAACCTGGTCTACATAGTTCCACTCTGTTAAGCCAATATTCAAATGCAATCAAACCTGCCCAGTGGGGGATGTTAGTATACAGGGAGGTGACATCCAGGGTACATAATAACCAGTCTGACTCCAACTGTAGATCTGATATAATGCTCAAAAACTGGGTTGTATCTTGAATACGAGCCTATATATGTGGCAACAGTGGCTTTAAATGTTCAGTAGGAAATTCAGAGAGGGGTTCGGTAAGTGAACCCCTCCCAGAAACTATAGGTCTACCTGGAGAATTGTTAGGGTCCTTGTGGATTTTTGGCAATAGATAGGGATATTGCTGTTTAGGATAATCTACTTTAAGTTGGTATCCTGTATCCTTAGAAATTATCCCTTCCTCAACTGATTTATCCAAAAAATTGTCAATTTCCACCTTGAATCAACTTGTAGGGTCTAAGTGCACCAGCATATAATACCTATGGTCAAACAGTTGATTGAATGCTTCCTGTTGATATTTGGCCCAATCTTGGGCCACAACAGCTCCTCCTTTGTCTGCCGGTAAAATTACAAAATTTTTATTAGATTTGAGTTCATCAATACATTGTCTTTCTGTCCTAGTAATATTAGCTCTCATCATACGGTCTTTACCAAGATGCATATGTAAATCCTTTAACACCCTACTCTGAAAAGCTGAAACCACCGGAGCCATAGGTGGTTTAAAGGTAAAACCATGAATCTGAAATGGTCTAGCATCTTCATTATTATGATCACCCTGAAAAAACAGACGTAAAATAAGTAGACAACAAAAATCAACCCCATCTTGT
The DNA here is from genome assembly GCF_019279795.1 of Protopterus annectens. Taxonomy (NCBI): domain Eukaryota; kingdom Metazoa; phylum Chordata; order Ceratodontiformes; family Protopteridae; genus Protopterus; species Protopterus annectens. The sequence goes on along the minus strand of NC_056743.1, from coordinate 395,305,069 downwards.
GCAAAATGTTGTTCAGGTACAAAATAACTGGGCACAAAACTCAAACCTTTGTTAAGAACTTTTATTTGTAAATCGGGCAGCACCACTGAGGATATGTTGTATACATTATAACTGTAACTTATCTCTGAACTATCATCTTCAAGATGCCCTCTAGATCTGGAGTGACCTTTATGCTTCCTCTCCCCTCTTTTGGGCCTGAATCTAAAGGGTGGCCCAGGTTGTTTACAGGATTCCTCCTCTTGGAAATTGGTGACCTATCCATTTGACTGTTTTCCTCCTTAATATTAGATGACGTATCCTCACCTGACGTGGCCGGATCTCAATTTTTTTTTTTAAGAATAGATTTTGATCTTCTAGATTTGGGAAAACCAAATTTCTGGTTTGGGGTCACAAACTTGACATTTTTGTGAATGTCAAAGTGTCTCTCCCTGTCAAAATCCTCAACTTCTTCTTCTTCTTTTGGCTGCTCCCATTAGGGGTCACCACACAGATCAACTGTTTCCATTTCCTCCTGTCCTCTGCATCTTGCTCTGTCACATCAACCACCTGCATGTCCTCTCTTACCACATCCATAAACCTTACCTTAGGCCTTCCTCTTCTCCTGTTACCTGGCAGCTTCATCTTTAGCATCCTTTTCCCAATACACTCTGCATTGCTCCTCATCACATGTCCAAACCAACATAATCTTGCCTCTCTGGCTTTGTCTCCAAACCTTCCAACTTGGGCTGATCTCTAATATACTTATTCCTAATCCTGTCCATCCTCGTCACACCCAGTGCAAATCTTAACATCTTCATCTCTGCCACATCAAGCTCTGACTCCTGCCTTTTTGTCAATGCCAGCGTCTCCAACCCATATAACATAGCTGGTCTCACTACCCTCTTGTAGACCTTCCTTTCACTCTTACTGGTACTTGTCTGTCACAAATCACTCCTGACACTCTTCTCCACCCACTCCATCCTGCCTGTACTCTCTTTTTCACCTCTCTTCCACACTCACCATTACTCTGAACTGTTGATCCCAAGTATTTAAACTCATCCACCTTCACCAACTGTACTCGTTGCATCCTCACCATTCCTCTATGCTCCCTCTCATTCACACACATATAGTCTGTCTTAGTCCTGCTGACCTTCATTCCTCTTTTCTCTAGAGCATATCTCCACCTATCCAGGGTCTCCTCCACCTGTTCCCTACTCTCACTACAGATCACAATGTCATCTGCAAACATCATAGTCCACGGAGACTGCTGTCTGATCTCGTCTGTCAACCTGTCCATCACCATTGCAAATAAGAAAGGGCTCAGAACTGATCCTTGATGTAATCCCACCACCACCTTAAACCTATCTGTCACTCCCACCGCAGACCTCACCGCTGTCACACTACCCTTGTACATATCCTGTACCACTCTTACATACTTCTCTGACACTCCCAACTTCCTCATACAATATCAGAACTCCTCTCTAGGCACCCTTTCATATGCTTTCTCTAAATCGACAAAGACACAATGCAACTCCTTCTGACCTTCTCTGTACTTCTCCATCAACTCTCTCAGAGCAAACATTGCATCTGTAGTGCTCTTTCCTGGCATGAAACCATACTGCTGATCACTAATCATCACCTCCCTTCTTAACCTAGCTTCCATTACTCTTTCCCATAACTTTATGCTGTGACTGATCAATTTAATCCCTTTGTAGTTACTAAGCTCTGCACATCACACTTATTCTTAAAAATTGGTACCAAAACACTTTTTCTCCCTTCCTCAGGCATCCTCTCACTTTCCAAGATTTCATTAAACAATTTAGTTAAAAACTCCACTGTAATTTCACCTAAACACCTCCATGCTTCCATAGGTATGTCATCTGGATCAACAGCATTTCCATTCTTCATCCTCTTTGCAGCTATCCTTACTTCCTCCTTGCTAATCCACTGCACTTTGTGGTTCACTATCCGCACATCATCCAACCTTCTCTCCCTCTCATTCTCTTCATTCATCTGCTCAACACACTGTCCTCACTTGTATGTTTCCCTCATTATCCTTTAACACCCTTACCTGCTGCACATCTTTACTAGCTCGGTCCCTCTATCTAGCCAATCAGTACAGGTCCTTTTATCCCTCCTTAGTGTCCAACCTTTCATACAACTCATCCTGTCAAAATCCTCAACGTCCCTATTAAATTTCTTCATGTTCTTGTCCTTCAAGTCATTTTCAAGTTCTAGAAGATCCTTACTTAACTGATTTAGATCTGAGGTATAACAGGAATGATTTTGATATTTCACTACCCCTTGATTCAAATTCTCAACTTCAAGAGTTTGTTGTTGCACTATTCTTTCATAATATGCAGCTAAGGCATTAGCAAAACCCATTGAAGCTTGCTGCTGTACTGCAAGCCAATCATCTAATAGTACTTGATCAACCTGGGGTACTAATGGTTGCAACTTCACCCTAAGTCCTCTCGATGGTATTTGTTTTTGCTGATATGCCTTAAATAGATGTAAATTCCACACATTACTTCTTAAATGTTTCATTTCCTTAGTTAGTTTACTAAAAGCCACATTATATTTATGGAATGAGTCATCCAATTGGCTTGATAAGCCATTGGACAGGGAATGTGAACCCAAACCAAAGATACCCAAGTCATCTGTGTTGGAGGACAGTCCCTTAATAATAGAAACTAAATCCATGATTCAATGCTGGACCCCAGGCAACCACTAAGTGAAACCCTCTCCCCTTGAATGCAGCCAAAATTTTTGTAAAAACCCAAACTTTAAGCTACAAATAGCATCAAGATAATGTACTACCTCCGAATATCAGCCACACTGAGACTTAATGTTCCTTAATATACATATCCACACTAATGTATATTATATTGTAATACACTGGATAAATAAAAGTAATCTCCACAACTCTGTGGTGGTGCTATAAATAGCCACAAAACTGTGCCAAAAATCATATACTCACAAATAGCACCAAATGCTATGCACCACGAAAACCAACCTCATTATGGTGTGTATGCCAATAAGTCTTGGATGTAATGGTCTTACACCCAAATCAAAATACTCAGGTGCTTATTCCGAGGTAATCTTCTCATTTAAGGTTGCAAAAAAGGAAGAAGAGAAATTCACTTGGTATACCCAGGCCCATCAGGAATTACCATAAAAAAATCAATATCAGCTTTTATTATCACAGGAAAAGGGACCCTAAGTTCTCTGACACAGAACCCAGGTGATAATGAGGGAAAATGAATACATATATCTAATATCTAATATAATAGGATATCAAACAAAAACAGTCCGCTCATAAATTGAGCATATACTAATGTCTATATTGGGAATCGTTATAAACCCTCTAACCCTGGATCCTAATGAATACTCGAGCATAGAGAAGGGTCACCAAAATTTAGAATACCAAAATATATATAGTGTAATAATAGTAATAAAAGTGTAAACCTTTGGAATATATATTACCCCAAACCTAAATTGTAAGTAATACCAGTAGCTGCACTCAGTAGAGTCTAGTATGAAAATATACATCCATGAAAATAAGCATTTACCAAGCATTCATTAATATCCTACCCTTAGCAGTAGCCATAATATATATTAGACCTCAAGAATAGTACCAACAGTTGCAGAAAGCATTTACATTCATAAGATGTTAGACCCCTACAGGCATAAACATAAGCATATATAGTTATTTGTATATTTATCCATGCATGACCAAAAAAATATCTAAATGCCTATGAACTGATTATATATAGTTTGCATATAGTTCACATATCAGCCTGTTAGATCATAGAAATAATGATGTTCCAAAATCCCACCATAGATCAATACACAACCCTAGCATATAAAAAACATCCAAGAATAAACTGAAAAATGATTAACTCATGCTCATGATGTTAAATAGACGTAATATAAATGATTGACTAATCAACGGAACTGAATATTAAAGTTCCAAATGATCTCAGTCATGTCATTCAGGGCCCCAAACCATTGTTGACTAATCCAAACAAAAAATAGAGAACAATCACTATAAAACAACAGTACATAAAAATGAATATGAAAATTGTAATATCACCAGACAAGTTCATAATCCAGAGACTGCCCATGCTATGGAATAGACTTCCCATACATGTCAAACAGAGCACCTCACTGGTCCTCTTCAAGACAAATCTTGATGAGTGGATGGGAAATAGAAAATTCACCCCGGGGATCACTCCAGTGGTTCTATTCGACGGAGGCACTGGGAACTAAGGTCGGGAGGCACAATGCCAGGGTAATCCTATGGGCTAGGCTTGTAAAGGCTCCAGAGGCATTAGAATCCTACACACCTATGAACATATATAGCATATCTGGCCACCGTCATACAAGCATTATTAATAGCCTTGGTAATTTGAATATAAATCTTTATGTTGTGCAATAGATACTGACTCTCACTTGCTCCAAAATGGGTTAGATCATGTTAACAGTTAATGCAAGGATAATTATTCCAAATTAAATGTGAAAAAATGTAACATAGTTCATTTTAGTAAACAAAACCTTTTCACTCATACAGTAGACACACCCCATCCAATATGACACTGACACTGTTGGAAGGGATCTAGGCATCCTTGTTTATAATCCGTTATCATTTGATCATCATATATCAGTAGTGACTCATAAAGCCTCCTATATGGCTCATCTAATTTTCAAAGCAGCTCCACTACATAAAATTCCCCATTAAATGTATCTCATCAGACCAATTATTAAATACAATGCACCTTTTGGCATGCATTTGTATGAACATATCGCTCAACTTGTGATAAATCAGAGATTCATAATTACAAAGATCAAAAATCTTAGTTACCATGAGAGAGTGATAGCCATCTCTCTGTACACAGCCTTTTATAGACTCCTCCATAGAGCTTTGTAGTCAGCCTGCTGAACCATGAAAGATCCAACATTCTTTAACCTCTTATTCCATCGCAGAACAAATGATACCTCAAGTACTTGGTTAAAGGAACTAAACCTTCATCAGCAGATAAATAAGACATATTGCCATGATAGATTCATAGTCCAATGTATCCCTCACCTCTGGAGCAAACTTACACTACATGTCAAGCAAAGTAGCACCCTTGCCACCTTCAAGATGAACCTAGATAAGTGGATGTGTAGACTCAAATTCTCCCCGTCTATCTTGTCTTGCCCACCATGAGACTAGATGAAACTTCTGGATAGGGTTTTTTGGCAAAGTTTGTAATGCTCTGCAGAATAATTGTGCACTACCTATCTATGTACCTATGTAATCATGCAGGTTGGTTGGAAATTAATGGTCTAAATTGTTATAAGCCGAAAACCTGAAGTGATTTATATATATATATATATATATATATATATATATATATATATATATATATATATTCACACATATGTATTTCTAGCTAGAGTTGATGCTGAAATCTGAGGGCCCTAAATCAGAAATGTTATTGAAATATGGAGAAAATGGATCTTGATTATCATGCCCCAAACAATACAATGGATCAATAAATCAATGTGAGATTTTTAGCCTTACATGTAAGGAAGACTATGAAATAGTAATAATAATAGTATTACATTCCATGGTTTGTTACTATATGGCAAGATGTCATTGATGAAATTACAAGTAAAATATATTTTTACTATATAAGAATATAAAAACATTGGAAAAGTAAGGCAGCATAGCAAAAGTGCATATGAGATAAATACAGAGCAATAGAATCAAACATTAGATGGACATGTTTATTACTATCTACTAGCATATTACTAGCATTATGTAGCTATTGATATTACTAAGGTCTGTTAAATAAAGTTCTTTGCTAAATTGTATAAGAAAGAAACTATATTTATGTGTATAGAAAGAGGCCAGCAACATGCATGAACAATGTTAGCAACATTAGTTATGATAAAAAGCAGAGTATTTGACTCTGTCATCCTTACCTCTCGAATGTTAAATCTAAATTATTGAAATTTTCAGAAAATGAAGATACGTGTGAATAGTTGTTAGTATATCATAAGCCTGAACTAGCTTTTGAATAAAAGGTAACATTTTCTAAGCAGCTATAAAAAACATGTAATAAAAAAGTAAGGATTTATAATTATCATGCAAGCACATCACTAAACCAGTTTAGTTCAATTAGTGTTTGTGTCAATTTCACAAAGGAAACTTTCATTGGAACTAAAAGTATCTACCTGTAATTATCAGTGGCACATTCCTTCAACTACTGGTTAAAAACTAGTGCTATATACAAGCTAAACTAGACCTGGGGGAATGGCCCACAATAGATGTCAGGTAATGAGCACAAAAAAACACCGGAATTCCGGTTGTGATCCAGAGCTCAGTATTTTACTGTAGGATGAGGAGGCCTCAGAATGAGGAAACAATAACAGGCATGACCATGTTTACCACTTTTGAACGGCATCTATGTAAATTAAGCATTGTCTAATAAGCCAGAATGTCTGGCATAAATGGCAAATCATTGAACTATCTAAGCCCCTTTGATTAACAATCAGTTTATTTTATTCAGAGACCACTTCCTCCAAAAGGTCACTGTTTTTTTTTAGATAGCAAGCATGGTGTTTCTCTGCTGACAGTGAGGAATATAACTGTTTATGCTCATTAATAAAGTCCTCTCTTTTTACAACAAACACTGTCAGGAAGTCAAGGAGGAATCAGTATACGAAGAAAACCGAGAGCTGCCCACACACTCAGAAAGAAGCCATCTACTTCAGGAAAGCATTTAACTTCAGGGAGGGCTTTGTTTATCTGTGTAGGTAATGGAAACACATATGTATAGCAAAATTAGGAATAAGTCTTCTAAAATAAATGTGTTAATTCTGCAAAACATTGATTTCTTTATTTGTTTTACATTACTGTCAATTTTCCATAGACATTACTTATGTTGTTAGGGTCATTACCAACATATGGCCATTAGTAAAACACAGATAACTGGCTTCATGAAAACCATGAACTTGAGTATGTACAATGGTAAGCTACGAGCACTCTTTCTCCCTCCTCTGAGTGCTCGTAGTTTACCATTGTACTTACTCAGTTAGGCCACCAGGTGGGATTGTTCAACCACTACCTATCTTTTAATACAAGCCAAAAGTACTGTAACTGTTCTATTAAATTACCACTGCCCTGTTTTTGCCTATCAATACTTACTATATTCTATTCGTGTTTTCAGCTCCTATCCCCTATCAACCCTCTGCATCCACCTAAATTCACACACACAGTGCTTTATGTCAGTGTCTCCTTACCTCTGAGCTAGTTCTCAGGTTCACTGATAACTTTTTGCTGGCTTTCTTCCTTCTTCTTGGCTCTACCTACTCTGTTTGCCCTGCAGGCTCACTCCGTTCCCCTCCCCTCCCCCCAATTACTACCCACCCCCACTACTTCTACTTTTATTTCAACAACTCCTCACCCACACAAGTCAGCCATCCAGTCAAAGCCTTCCCTTCTTTACCCCTCCTACTTTCATCCACGGTAATTAAATACATCAGTAATTATATACATCACTCTTTCACTACCCTCTCACCCCACAGCTCTTCTCTCCAACTACAAATCCTCCCATATTAAACTATCATTTTCTAACCATGTTTTCCTTACTGTTCCTAACACTCCAAATGCCCATATCCCTCCTACTACTCTTAACATCTTTATAACATTCCAGCTCCTATACCTGCAATCAGCTTCCACTCTCTATTCCTTACCATACTCCCACACAAAACTATCTCCTCCCTCACACAAATAATAATTTCTTTTCCATCTCCTCCTCTCTGTTTCAGCTCAACCCACTGCACCTTATTAATCCTAAAATGATTTCCACTACTGCTAAGACACTTACTCTTAAGCAAATACCAGACCATCCAGAATACCTTAAATTCAAACCAAAACACACTAAAATAACTTCCTTCAATAACCTCGACTTAGCTGGAGACATTCATCCCAACCCTGGACCTAACCCACCCACAAATAAAAATGACCCTGCCCCTTCCTCTAACCTTTCATCCCCCTACAATATTCTTATTTTTTCACACTCAATGCCCAGAGTCTCAACAACAAAACATATCAGTTTCAAGCATGGCTAAGTCATAACCAACCTGACATTGTAGCCATTTCTGAAACTTGGCTCAAACCCCACATCTCTGACTCTGAAATCCTGTCCTCAAAATTTCACACTCTTATATGTGACCACCCAAAGGAAAAAGCCAGAGGCATTGCATTAATCTATTCCAATCTACTTACCTCAATGCGCCTACCAAACCCCATTCCTAAATTCATCAATGCAGAACTAACAGTCATTCTATTAAAAATGAATAATCACAAAAGCCTCTGTATCATGGCCCTTTATATCCCACCCAGAAATAATGTCTCAACCCTTGAAGACATATTCCAATGGGCCTCAGCTGAAATTAACCTTGAAACTTACATAATAGGTGATGTAAACATTGACAGGAATAAAATCAACAGTCCCATACCCTCCCTGTCCATTAACCTCTTTAACTTTAATCAAGTATCCAACTACATGGCCAGACCTAATGAAACAAATCCCCCAGGATCCACTCTTGACTGGATCTGAGTCACCCATCCAAATAAAATTACCACCTCTGGCACCATCCCTGACTCTATTAGTGACCACCTCCCAGTTTTCATTTACTGTGCAACCACCTCCCAGCCACACCAACATCAATATATTCAGACCCACAACCTTAGTAAATTTGACCCCCCAAACCTTCTCTATCTCAAACAAATGAATTGGAACATTCTAAAAACCCTTCCACTTGATAAAGCCATAGACCACTTTAATTCTACTTTCCTAGATGCTCTAAATTCCGTAGCTCCACCACGAAAAAAAACAATAAAAACTATAACTTCCCCTTGGCTCCCTACCTTCACCAAGGAAAAAAAGAATAAAACCTATAACTGCCCCTTGAGTAACCAAAGAAACAAAGCAAATTATGCATCAAAGAGACAAGTCCTGAAAGCTTTCCCAAAATAATAAACTTCCAGAAACCCTTCTCCAATATACGCAGCTCCGTAACTTTGCAAAAAAACAAATCTTCAAAGACAAAAAATCCTATACACAAGCTCCAGTCCAACCATTCCCAAAATCCTAGGCTTTATTTTAGTTCCTATCATATGTTCGAAGGTTTAAAACTTTGAATCACTAAAGGTCGACCTTTAATAATCAAAGTTTTAAAACCTGAAATCATATAATGGATATCGCCATAGAGTGCAGAATGGAAAGATTTTCCTTTACTGCACTGTAGCGCGATCTCGGAGTTGGTATATTTAATTAGTGGGGATGTGGGGGGTGCAGGGGGCTTGCCCCCCTGCATAGAGTGTTTTTTTTTTTTTTTGGGCTTAAAATGTTTTTTTTTTTTTTTTTTTGACATTCGAAGTATTAAAAGTTCGATCATTAAAGTTTGAACTTTAGTGATTTGAACTTTTAATACTTCGATATTATGATATAGACCCACTTTTTTGGAACTCCATAAACTCACTCCTCAACCCAGGCTCCAAAAATAATCCCTGTCTTCACCCAAGTAAATCTGACCTTATATTAGCCTCATTACTCAACTCTTTCTTCATAGAAATATCCAACCTAACAAAAACTTTTCCCAACAATGACCCATCTCTCCTACATTCCACCTCATCTAAGTCCCCAAATAATTTCCCACCTATGTTTGAGCTTAAACCTGTCTCCACTACCTCTATAAAAAGACTTCTATCCAAACTTAAACCCTGGTCCAATTCACCTGACAACATCCCCTGTTCCTTTCTCAAGTCTGCTGCTGATGGTATAGCTCCCCCAGTTAGTATCCTAATTAATAGATCCATAAAGGAATCTTATGTCCCTAAACTCTGGTGTTCTGCCTTTATTCATCCTCTACACAAGGGAGGCAAAAACACTAACATTTCAAACTTCCACCCTATAGCTCTTTTCTCTCCAACCTCCAAAATCCTAGAAAAATGCATCCACCTCCAACTTATGCCTTTTCTGACTAAAACACTACTTCTTTTCTCTACCCAACATGGCTTCCAACCAGGATATAGCACCATAACAGCTCTACTCTCATTCTTAGAAACTGACAATCAAGCCCAAGATTCTGGGAACTTAGTATCCACAGTGCTCCTAGATCTCTCTAAAGCATTTGATACTGTTTCCCATAAGCACCTTCTAAGTCACCACTCAAACCTAAATCTCTCCCAAAACACTCTTTCCTGGTTCTCAAGCTATCTGTCAGATAGATTTCAGACTGTGAAATGGAAAAAAGGCACCTCATCTTTCTTACCCACCCCTACTAGAGTACCACAGGGGTCCATCCTCGGACCAATACTGTTCAATATATTTATCAATAAATTTTACACTGCTATTCCTAATGCCAAAGGCATCCAATATGCAGATGGCTCTACACTTGGCTGCTCTGCCTCTAACCTCCCTGAACTCCTATCTAAAAGTCAGACTGCCTTCTCAACTACTGAGATCTGGATGCACCAAAACCACCTTTCTCTCAATGCTAACAAATCTAAAATTACTATTCCCACCCTCAAAATCTTTCTCTTTTGATAAAAGTTCCTTCCAAGTCCTTAGCCAAAGCAACTCTCTGATGGAAGTTGTTCCCTTTTCCAAACTACTCTGTGTAACTATTAGACAAGCACCTCAAATTCGACATCCATATTCAGCAAAGTATAAAGAAAACCCACCAAAAACTAGGTATGCTATACAGGAACAAGAACTTCCTCTCTACTTCTATCAGACATACTCTGGCCTCCTCTTACCTCCTTCTCTCCCTTCTGTACAGCGCTCTGCTACTAACTAACTTATCCTCTTCCATCACTTCCAAACTTGAAAGTTGTTATAACAAAATTTCTAAATTTGCCACCAAAGCCAAACATTCCACTCATCACTGTGTTACTCTCCAATCCCTCAACTGGTTAGAATTCACAAATTACCTGGACTTCCTCCAGCTCACTACAGCACATAGACTAATATTTAATCCAACCAAATGCCCTGGTCTAACTAATATCCTTCCCCATACACTTCTCAGATCTGAACACCAAAACTTAATTACTGCTCACAAACCTAAGCGTCCTGCTGGACAACTTCTCCTCTCCTTCTCCTTAGGTAAGAAATGGAACTCCCTCCCTTCCACACTAAGGACAATGTCAAACACAAACAACTTCAAAACTCAGCTTTACACCAACCTCTCCTCCAAATGGAAATGTAACTGCATTCTCCCTACTTATAACTCTTTCACAAATGCCCCTGGGAGGGTATCCTCCTGAGTTCCTAAGCACCTTATAGCTGGCTATAACCTTCTATAGCTAATTCCCATATGATCTCTCACACTCTGTAAATATCTTAAATAGCTATTGACTTTTGACTTTAACTGTGTGAATTTGTTAAAATGTATCTGCACAATATTTTTCCACTATGGACAATATTGCAGAGGCTTTGTATTATTTGATATATATTTGTGCTTGTACTTTTATTTTTATTGGACTGTTATCTTTACTGTAATCTGTTTCATGGAGCTTTTCTCCCCGGGCCTCCACTGAAAATGGGCTCTCTGGGCCCAGTGGACTTCCCCGGTAATCAAATTGGAAATAAATAAATGTTTTCTTACCCAATCATTATTCTTTTTTTCTGCTGGAATGAAGAAGAACCAGCAAAAGGCTGACACCAAAAGTGCTAAAAAGAGAAAATGTTCACAGGGGCAAACAGCAACCTCTAAAAATTAATTTTTAAAGCGGTACCTGAGCTCTTTCCTTCCGACAGTCTTCAGAATGTCATCAGAGTAAACAGATTACTTGATGTGCCACATATTTAAAAATGTATGAGCAGTCACCGTAGAACAAATAACAATGAAATCAATTTTCTCTTAAAGGTAAAAAAAAGTAATGCAAAATACACACAATTCTAGAATGAATCAAAGAAAAGCATGTAAAGAGTAATGGCAGAGGTAAAATAATAAAAATAAAGGAAGATCACAATGATGAAATAAAATAAATTAAATACATTTTCACAATCCAATCACAGGTTCATAGCCCTAAATTTAAGCACACTGTTGATGGAAATAACATCCCTTAAACCAGCTGAAACACTGGAATTAAGTTTAAGCTGCCAACACATTTCACAAAACTCAAGCATGTTGTTGGCATCCGCCCTCTGGGGTTGTGTCATATGCAATCTACTCTAAAAAACACAAACTTCTTAAAACTGTGTTTACATAAAGCATTAGTAGTTTTTTTTTCTTTTTTAATGTCAGAATAATGTTCTCTGATTCTCTCCTTTAATCTCTGAGTCATTTTAGCTATGTAATAAGCAGAGCAGGAAACACACTGTGCAAGGTGCACAACCATAGAGGATTTACAGTTCTCTCTCTGTAGGGACAAGGCAGAGTCTGGCTGAATCCTTCAACACTTATGTTTGGTCTTTCATGAATGTAATGACATTGCTTGCTATGATCTCAGTTGGTCATTTTCTTGTGCTTACTTGGTGGGGTTGTCTGTTCAGAATCCAGAACATTTTTGATGTTCTGACCTATACCTAAAATTATTTATGGAAAATCCCCTAGCTTGGCCTTCATTTCTCCAATGACAATTGAATTCCAATTGTCACGGAAAGTCATCATATATTGGTAGAAGTCATAAGCATTGGATATCACAAAAGATAAATTGTGGTATAAATTTTTGTTGTACATAGAATTAATGTCTTGAAAAATAGGCCTGTCAGATACGGTTGGTTTACCCAACAAGGGGCAAAACTTAGAACTTCTACCTCTGACCACTTCTTCTTCTTTAATGTCTAACAATGAACTGTTGGGGTAACCTCAGGCAATAAATAAATTAATCAGGAACTCTAACTCATTAAAATGTAGCTGTCCACACTAATGAGTCTAGACAGGTGGACCATTTGGCCCTTGACTATACCTCTTGGATGACAGCTATCAAAATGTAAATATGAGTTGAAAAACATTTTCTTCCTGAAAATATTAGAGGTGTAATTTTTGAGGACTTTGTTTTTCCCAATGGTAACATCTAGATAATCAAAACTGTGAAAACTAATATGATGTGTAAATGATAAAAAGGCAATTAAAGTTTAAAACACGTTTAAACTGTGACCACACTGCTCAAGAGACCCCTTACAAATGATAAGGATGTCATCTATGTACCTGAAGTAGGCTGCCATCAGGTGAAACCATTCAGATGTAAAGATGAAATTCTCTTCACAGAAATTTAACACTGTGTTGGCATAAGTGGGGGCACATGCTGCCCCCATAGTGACACCTGTAATCTGTTAGAAATATTCAACTTGAAAATAAACAAAGTTGTTCTGCAGTACTAATTCCGAAAGGGTCTCAATTTGCTTAATCTGGAAGGCAGAGAATAGTTCATTGTGTTTAAGTAAGGTGCCCAAAAAGTAAACCATGCAAACAGTATGAGGAATAACAGTGAATCGATTGGAAATGTTCACTGTAATGAACCAGTAGTCACTATCATAGGGAACAGGGTTCAGTTTTACCAGTAGTTGCAAGGAATCTCTAAGGATATGTAGTTTAGAGTCTAGCAGAATTTTGCAAAGAACATCCATGAAAATAGGAAAAGTTAAGTCTTAGACCTTGTGACAACTACAGTGGGTTTAAAATGTGGATTTAATGGATTCATGTGGATTTTATGAATCCTGAAGATAGATAGTATTAGGGGATTGTCCACTTTAATGAGACTGTAAATTGATTAAATCAAATACACCTTTAAATAATAAATCCTGTAGTAATAAATCAATTTTAGTGTATGAGCTATTTATTTGATTCTTAGAGACCCAGTTGCATGTGTTCTCATTTGCCAATAATTCAGACATTTTAATTGAATAATCAAGAGTCCATAATAACTACACCACCCCCAGTGTTCCAGTTTTATAATCCAGATAGTTCTGTAATTTTTGATTGACTGTAAACCTAGTCTCTCGGGGGGGGGGGGGTCAAGTTAAAGGACTTCAAAACATGGTTGTTCCAATCTCTTCTAAAGCCCTGTTCATGGACCCTTTTGAAAGCTGCTACCATAGTGTTAATTGGAGATAGGAAGACACTTTTTCTTTTCAAATTTAAATACTTTGCTTCTCTAGAAGGAAAGGTGTTACCAAAAAATAAACTTAAATTGAGTAGCTGGTGTAAAGCTTTAACTAGACCAGCACCTGGACTAAATCCAGGCTAAAAGATGGAACAAAATTAAAACTTTTTTTAAAAAGAGAAGTCACGGGTTCAGTAAAAGAATCTGTCAGTAAGATTAAAAACTGAAAAATTAAAAACTGAAAATGTCTGAATTATTGGCAGATGAGAACACATACAAAGGGTCTCTAAAAACAAAATAAATATTTCATACAATAAAATGAATCCAATACTACAGAATCTATTTCAAAGTGTATTTGATTTACCAACTTACAATTTCATTAAAGTGAACAATTCCCTTATACCCCCATGGTGCTGTTTTAGACCAAAATCAGTTAATGAGCATTACAACATAGCAAAAATATCAATAACAAAACAGGATTGAGTTAAGGTGGCTCTGCTCAAAGCCAGATGTTTAGACAACAAACTGCCCAACCTTGACACCGCCATGCACTTGAAAGATTTCCCTATATGTACAATCAGTATAACCTAGTTTAAATGTCCAGAAAGCAATCCCTCCATATTTAAGTCAACAATACCTTCAGTCCCAGTGGCAAATGAGGTGGCATTCCCATATTTGTCAGTGACCATATCACCTCTAGACACATTCTCAGAGACCCACAAATTGATCTTATTGAACTCCAAATCACACTAAACAGAATCAACTAAGAGTTAATCATCTGTTACAGTGCATCACCTGTGACCCAGAGGTTCATATCAAATTTAGTGATGTCATGGATGACTTACCCATAAATAAGAAATACATGTTTCTGGAAGAATTTAACTACACCACTAACACAGGATATACCAGATTGTTTCTAACTTAACTGAAGCACAAAATCTTCTAGACTTGGTGCTTACAAAATTAGTATCATCATGCACTATTACAAGTAGCGTCTTGTCGAATTAAGTTAGACCATAAGCTGAGAAACCTTTCCCTCAAACTATCTAAACCCACTGAAACTAATATATATGAATTTAAAAATATCAGGTGCATAACTCCTCTCAAATACTATGATAAAGTCTGGAAATTCATATTTAACAAGATCACCCCAGATATTTCCTGAGCAGATGAATTTGCAACCTAGGTTTTATACTCACATAAATAAATGTATACTGGCAGTTCCACCCATGCACAAATATAATAGGAACGTTTAAAGCAAATCACCCCCTTTTTTCACCATCATAAATAAAACCAACAATAAAAGAAAAAAGCATGTTACAGTATAAAATGGGTCTAACCCCTCCCTAATCAAGGAAAATATTAGTTATTCGATTAAGAATTTGAAAAGACTATAGGCAATGAAACACGTACAGTCTCAGGCACAAAACGGCAGCAGCAGTTGTAAAAAACAGAATCTTTATTTAATAAAACTGTAGATGAGCGCTTTCGCGTATTGCTACGCTTCTTCAGATCAAAAACTGAAATCAATCCATCTTATTTAAACACATTCTAATTATTCAATTAATTCAAACTCACCAATAAACAAAATGGGGAGTGAACCATTAATTAATGAAAGCACATCTTCAGACTTTCCTTTGAAAACTGCTTGGACTAAAAAACTTGTCGTATGAAATAACAGCAATTGAATTGTTAAACAGAAATGAGGATATATGACAAAAAAAAAAAATTGAAAAGACTATTAGATGCAGTGTATTAAGGCAACCCACAAACTCAGGATGGCCTATTAAGGCAAGGATAATTATAGATCCTTCTTTAGTTATGATAGAAAACTAATACATAACAACAGTCAATCAACCATAGAACGCATACTAAATTACAAAACCTACTCCCACCTAGTGGATATTGGCAATCCATCCGTTCAGCCGCAACCCTTTTTCCCATTTTTTCACAGGGGGTCAGGGTGTCACTTCAACAGAGACAATCATCTTAATCCAAGGTTTACATCACCAGGTGGCTAGCCCTACCACAGTAGTTCTTCCACACCCCACACTCGCATGTGCACTCATACCTACAGCCAGTTTAGACTATCCAATCCATCTACTCTATATCTTTATAACAACAAATAAATTTAGTGCCCTGCAATCACTTGCATCTTTCAAGCCCCCCACTGTCATTACTAAATAACATGCACTATACAAAATTAAGGGCACATCCTCCATAAGATCAGATAACATACCAGGCTGTTTGATGAATAGTACTAAATATGCCCATATGAGACCTTTCCATACACTGTTTTACCTGAGCCTAAGTGCGGGTGAATCCTGGAGGTTTGACGTGCAACACTGGTAATGTCATTTCGTAAAGGTAGTTAAACTGCAGACCCTAGAAATTATAGGTCCCTCAGTCTGATGAGTCTTATTTACAAGGTAATAGAACACATTAGAAGAAACTTGATAAACCTTGACATTAAAAATCCTATTATGCTGGATATGCAGCAATTTGGCTTTGTAAAAGAGAGATTCAATCTAATGAATCATGTTAACATCTTTGAAAAAGTAACAGCAGTTATGAACAGCAGTCACATTGTGGACACAGCTTACCGTGATTTCGCCAAGGCACTTCATATGATCCCTCATGCTGTCATAATTAATAAACTAAATTATTTACAAATAGGTCCCTGTGTGGTAAGGTGAATAACAGATTGGCTAAAAGACAGAACCCACATGGTGGAGTGCCAGGTGCAGTGTCAGAGTTCATGAATATGACCGGTGCTGGCCTGCATACCTCTCAACCTCTTACAGCAAGAAATCTGTACAAAGCCATAAATAAAAGTGGGACAATGACTGAGAAATAGGGACAGTTTTTAAATATTGTTCTTACAAACTTAGACAGGTGATAGAATATCAGGTTTTGAATTAGCATCATACCTCTCAACTATCTGGATTTTCACAGAATGTCCAAATTTTTACCTCATATTTTTGGTCTGTTCTTCATAAAATATGTGGTTTTCTGGCAAATCACTGGGATGATCTGAGGAGTGAAGTCACTAAATAATGACATACATTTGAGTTTCAGACTTCAAATCCTTCAGAAAATGTATGCTAACACAAATAGGTTCATAGGTTCATAGGTAGATACTAGGCTATCTGCCCTAGGGCATTTATAAGCCTAGCCAGAGTGTATTTGGCTTCCGCCTCCCTATTAGATTAGCCTTCTGTGCCTCTGTAAAGTAGGTTACAGAAGGTACCCTTTTAAGATTAGTTTACTGTGCCTCTGTCTAGCAGGGACACAGGAGAGATCCCAGGGGTGAATTTGTGATTTCCCATCTACGCGTCCAAATTTCGCTTGAAAAGGGTCAGCGAGTGGCTATATCTAACATGAATTGGGATTCTATTCCAGAGTGAGGGGAGCTTCTGGGAAATGAATCTGTCCCTCCAGCATGTCCTATTTATTTTTGTGCTGAGGTTTAAGTCCCTGGAGCGTGTAGCTCTAAGTGACTTGGATTTTTTGAGGTGGAGCATGTCCATTAATTCTGGGTATGACATGGCTTTGTACGTCAGGCATAGATCGCCTCTGAGTAGGCAGTAAGCAACAGAGTAGAGCTGGAGTTTCTTTAGTCGAGCTGCATAGGACATCTGTTTGTAGCCCATGATCCTCTTGGTGAGGTACTTTTGGGGTCTCTCCAGTTGCTGCAGGTGTCGGGTAAGGTACATCCCAAAAGGGGCATTGTATTCAATTTTGGGCCTGATGAGTGACGAGTAGAGGGGCACAATGGCCTCTCTTGATCTAGATGCGAACCATTTCATGATAAGGTGGGCTATATAGAAGGTCTTTCTAACCACTTTGGCAACGTGATTATCAAAGGAGAGATTACTATCTACGTTGGTCCCCAAATCTCTAATAACTTCTTCCATACTTAATGGATTACAACTTATGTGGTAATTTGTGGGCACCTTGTTTTTCCCAAAGGGGATGACTATGCACTTTTTAGCATTTAGCTTGAGGCCGTGGCTCTGGCACCAAGCATCCGTCTCTGTGAGACCCTTTTGGAAGATGTTTGTGTCAGCTGGAGATTCGATTATGGCCCCCAGTTTGCAGTCATCTGCAAACTTTGTCAGCCGTAATCCCCCCGTGTTAGCCTGAACCTCAGAGAAGTATATACCAAACAAGAGTGGTCCCAGAACTGAGCCCTGTGGGATGCCACTTGTAACTGGTTTGGATTCGGACATGGCACCTGCAATTCTGACCATGTGGGTTCTATGTAAAACAAGTTGCTACTACAAGTGCTCACACCAAACCAAGAAAAATAAAAGAGCACAGTGTTGCGAGTCCACAGTCTTGGTTTAATATAAAAATAATAAAACAAACAAGTTAAGCACTTTCATCAATAAGTATGACTTCTTCAGAACAAACTACCATTGTGAATTATACATTTAAATACAAGTTGCTGGTCTGCCATTGGTTCTAAACCAACCAATTCCATTTATGGGAAAAGGACATACTGAAGCTACAAACAAGACATAATTTATATAAAATAAATAATTTCATCATAAATGACCATGTCCACATGACATAACCTTAAAATAGTACAACATTAGTACAAAAATAGTACAAAAATATTACCACATTAACACTTGGTTATAACAAACATTATAGACATTGCTAGTTTTGATTTGCCTTCTCTTTGAGAATTGGCATTATAGTAATATGCTCATTGAGCCCAGGTGGATAATCAGCAGCTAATCTTAACTGCCACATTAACTCTTTCTTGTATAATGCATTTTGCCAATCCCCACCCCTTGTTTCAACAGTTACAAATTCAAGTATGCCAAACTTGAAGCATAAATAACCATCACATATAATGCTATGCTTATATAAAGCATTAGTATCTTTTTTATTTTTGATATCATAGAGATGCTCATATATTCTAGTTTTGAACATTCTCTCTGTTTTACCTACATAGAAGGAGGAACAGGTGCTGCAGATGGCTGTATAAACTAGTTTGTTGGAATAACAACTACCACTTTTTAAGAAAACATGACTTTTGTTTTTATTGTCAAGGGAGATAGAAGTGTCTTGCAATATATATGAACAATAAGAACACCTCCCACATGGTCTACTTCCACATCTTTTTTCATGTTTAGTACTACAACTACTACCTGTCTCTAATAAAGACTTGAGATTGAACCCCACCTAGGTAGAAAAAATGGGTTTATCACCCAGGGTATGAAAAACATCAGTACTAGTTCTGAAAATGTTCCAATTTCTTGTCAAGATTCCATTGATCTGGGAATATAAAGGATTATACTGCACTACACATGCTTGCTGAAAATTGGGCACAGACTGCAATGTTGTCTCTGTAGATTTTTGCTGTATGTTCCCCCCACCAGTGCCTAATAAAGGTATATAAATATTACCCCATTTATCTAAAACATCCTTAAGTATGGGCTCAATAAAATCACTTGGGTACCCTCTCTCTAGAAACATGTCTCTCAAATTTTTAAATTCTGCTATAACATCATCCCTCACAGTTGTCATCCTAGCAATTCTTATGGCTTGACCCTTTATGATACTTTTTTCTGATAAATAGGGTGATGGCTAGTATAATGCAAGTAATTGTTACAAAATGTGTTTTTGCGGTAGATTTTGGAGATAAAACCATTACGCTCTTTAATAATCTTAGTATCTAGAAAATTAATTTCCTGTTCATCAAACTGATGCGTAAACCTCAAATAATCTGTAGTTGAATTTAAATATTGAACAAATTCTATTATTTTTTCTTTACTTCCTTTCCATAAGATAAAAATATCATCCAAAAATCTGCCATAGTAGGTCACATTAGTAGAAAACAACTCATTTTGAAAAACATACTTGTATTCCCAGCCCAAAAGGACTAGGTTAGCATATAGGGGGGGCGCAAGCTGCGTCCATAGCCACTCCCTTAAGCTGCTGAAAATATTCTTCTTCAAAGAATATATAATTATTTTCCAATATGATACTCATCAGCTCACATATAAGCAAATTTTCATCAGTAGTCAAAGAAGAATATTTAAAAAGCACCTCCTCAAATAGACACAAGCCTTCATTTTTTGGAATACAGGAAAAAAGTTCCTGCACATCTATACTGAGGAAAGAAGTATCCACTGACCATAAGTCCTTACTGATATGTTCTAAAAAATTCCATGAATCCTTTAATAAATGGGGAAATTTATTCATAATATGCTTTAGTTTCTTATCCACATAAACTGCCATGTTATGGGTTTTAGAACCAGCAGCTGCTACAATAGGTCTAAATGGTGGTTTCTTTAAACTTTTATGCACCTTAGGTATTCCAAAAATCACCGGAATTTTTGGATATTTATTAAGCAGAAAATCATAGTCATCACTGGAAATTCTCTTATCCATTAAATATTCATAAAGATAACTATATATTCTGCTGTATGAAATGTTTATCTCATTTTTGGAACATGAAGAGTAGTTGTCTGTTATAAATAAAATACTTTGCATGTCATTAATGTAGTCTTCCAACCTGTATAAAACAACACTCCACCCTTGTCTGGAGTCATGATTCTTATACTTTTGTCTTCCATCAAATTGTTTAACAAACTTTTCTCATTGTAAGTTAAGTTGTTGAACAATTTTCTTTTCTCTCCCCAAACGTTGTATAAATCGTCTTTTACTAAATTTTCATAAGCAGCAACCAAAGGATGCAAAGGAGGATTAAAGGTGCTATTTCTTTTAAGAGTATCTTTTAACACAATATTAGGGGACTTCCCTGAAAACAAGATGCTTAAATTTAATTTTCTTAAATATAACCGCAAATCAACCATTACTCCAGCTATGTCAGGTATTTTAGTTGGATCAAATTTAAAGCCCTTTGAAAATAAAGAAAAAAGATCTGTTGTAATGGGAATGTCAGAATAATTATATATGTTAAAGCCATTGTAACTGTATTGAATGTTGTCTAAACATTCTATTTCAGTTAATGGACTTTTCACTTGACATGCTCCTGTTTTTACTGCATTGTCCTGTTGTAAGTTTTGTACACACCCTGTCTGCGATTTGCTATTCTCTTTGAGCGTCTGGGAAGCGGAAAATCCTGAAAATCAACAGAATATTCAGGGTCTAGTTCCCCACTGCCCATTTCAAAATTGCAATTATTATTGTGTGCTGCCCTACTATTCCCATCACTTTTAACTTTTCCACTTTCTCCTTCCTGAAAAACTACATTTTCAGTAGTAAATACACCAACGAGGTCCTTGACAGCACAATAACTGCACAGAATAGTCCTTAACGCACTTTTATTCTTAGAAAAACAAGCGTTTTCGCCACAGACATCTGTAGCTTCTTCAGAGGAAGTATAAAAAACAAAAGGTGCACTCCGTATTTAACATAAAGGAATACAGGAAGTGACATCTTCCAGCATCCTCAAATCATTAACTGAATTACAAATTTAAAACATATACCAATTTTACTTGTATATATATTTTGTATTTATACAGAATAATACAATCAGTAAAAACATAAATGTACTCCACATGTTTAACAAACATGTATACCTTAGGTGCATTTTAAAATTACATTTTATAAAATGTTTTATAAAAAGAGGGGTACATTTTAAAAAGGGGGGGTACATTTAAAAGGGGACAAGACCAGCTGGCAAATTATGTATGTAGTAAGATGTCTGTCATATAGTATACTAGTTACTACTTTATTTATTATTTAAAACAATAGTTAATGTATGAGATAGAAATTTTGTGTTGTCTCGACCCAGAAACAACACAAATTAAGTTGTTTAAACTACAGGATTAATCCCATTTTTGTAAATACGACGAAAAGGGGAATTGTTTCATGTGGGGCTACAGTACTCCAAGAACATATTTAACCACAGGGGGAAGGAAAAGAACATTATCTACAATATTTTTGTTATTTTAAAACTGTACTCTAGGTAACTAGATAACAACCAAACAAGTATATGGTGGTAAAAGAGAGTGGTCGTCCATTCTGTGGACTATCTAAGATAACTCCTAAGTTTCAATACTGGGGCTATATTACAGTTGCTATTCAGGCCAGGGTATCTGAACGCATCCAGGCGCAACTGCCATTCTAATTCTCGATTCTCGAGTATTAACGAGAAAGGGTATTAACGCACTGGCAAAACATATAGGTTTAAACCCAGGTCACAGCTTCCAGTTTATGGTCATTGATCAAGTGCCCTTGAAGATGAGGGGTGGCCCTTTCTCGTTAATACTCGAGAATCGAGAATTAGAATGGCAGTTGCGCCTGGATGCGTTCAGATACCCTGGCCTGAATAGCAACTGTAATATAGCCCCAGTATTGAAACTTAGGAGTTATCTTAGATAGTCCACAGAATGGACGACCACTCTCTTTTACCACCATATACTTGTTTGGTTGTTATCTAGTTACCTAGAGTACAGTTTTAAAATAACAAAAATATTGTAGATAATGTTCTTTTCCTTCCCCCTGTGGTTAAATATGTTCTTGGAGTACTGTAGCCCCACATGAAACAATTCCCCTTTTCGTCGTATTTACAAAAAATGGGGATTAATCCTGTAGTTTAAACAACTTAATTTGTGTTGTTTCTGGGTCGAGACAACACAAAATTTCTATCTCATACATTAACTATTGTTTTAAATAATAAATAAAGTAGTAACTAGTATACTATATGACAGACATCTTACTACATACATAATTTGCCAGCTGGTCTTGTCCCCTTTTAAATGTACCCCCCCTTTTTAAAATGTACCCCTCTTTTTATAAAACATTTTATAAAATGTAATTTTAAAATGCACCTAAGGTATACATGTTTGTTAAACATGTGGAGTACATTTATGTTTTTACTGATTGTATTATTCTGTATAAATACAAAATATATATACAAGTAAAATTGGTATATGTTTTAAATTTGTAATTCAGTTAATGATTTGAGGATGCTGGAAGATGTCACTTCCTGTATTCCTTTATGTTAAATACGGAGTGCACCTTTTGTTTTTTATACTTCCTCTGAAGAAGCTACAGATGTCTGTGGCGAAAACGCTTGTTTTTCTAAGAATAAAAGTGCGTTAAGGACTATTCTGTGCAGTTATTGTGCTGTCAAGGACCTCGTTGGTGTATTTACTGGTTTGTTTCTTTTATCGTCAGTTTACATTTTCAGTAGGATATACTTTGTGGGCTTGATACTGTTTAACATCTCTTTCCAGCTTTTTGATTTTTTTCTTAAAGATACCATCACATTTTTGGTCTACCCTACTGATAACTTTGTAATACAGCTTTTCATACTGTTCAAACAGCAAATCAGTGACAATTTTTTCATTTAATACATTTACTTCATCACATAACCTAGTTTCCATAACCTCATAAAAGGAAACAGTATTATCTAATAATTCCAAACCCCATTTGTTAAACATGTCAGTATTTATCTTGACAATGCCAGCATCATAATATATTCCATAGGGAAATTTAAAAACTCTCAATCTCTGTGGAACTATTTCTCTTTTAATATATTAATTTACGCCACTTGTAACTGGTTTGGATTCGGACATGGCAGCTGCGATTCTGACCATGTGGGTTCTATCCCTGAGCCAGTTTGCAACCCATCTTGTGATATAGGGGTTGATATTTAAGCTGGTAAGCTTATTTATGATGCCCGAGTGGAGTATTGTGTTGAAGGCTTTTGCGAGGTCCAGGTAGGCTGTGTGGACTACCTTGCCCTCATCTATGGCTTTGGTAACTGTTTCAAAGAAATCAACTAGGTTTAAGAGGCAAGATCTGCCCTTAACCAAGCCGAATTGGGTAGGGTCCAGTGTCTGGAGGCTCCCAATGTCTTTGTTTATGAGTTCCATGATAATACGCTCCATAGCTTTACAGACCAGACTAGTCAGGCTTATGGGGCGATAGTTTCCGGGGTCCATTGTGGCACCACCTTTGTGGAGTGGGACCACTGTAGCTGTATGCCATTCTTTGGGTACATATCCTGTAGTAAGGCTAAGTTTGAACAGTGACTTAATGTGAGGGTTCAGTTCTTCTTGGAGCTCGTGTAAGACATAGCCTGGGACACTGTCCGGTCCCATAGATGCTGTGTTTTTTGCTTTGGAGAGGCCAGCTTTCACCTGTGCATCTGTGATGTCAGGGAGGTTACATTCAGTTGGGATAGGTATTTGCTCCTTTGGGGGGGAAGTGGGG
This sequence comes from Protopterus annectens, assembly GCF_019279795.1. Taxonomy (NCBI): domain Eukaryota; kingdom Metazoa; phylum Chordata; order Ceratodontiformes; family Protopteridae; genus Protopterus; species Protopterus annectens. The sequence continues at coordinate 395,280,774 of NC_056743.1, read as the reverse complement.
GGGGGGGTTTGCGCTGAATCTGTCTGCCAGGATGTTGGCTATGTCTGTAGGTTTGGTATATTTTGTACCATCATGCAACAATTCAGAGCATATCTGGAGTTTCCGCCCATGTTTCTGACATAACTAAAGAAGGCCTTGTGATTATCTTTAGTGTCTAGGGCAATTTTTCTTTCGAAACTGGCCTTTGATGATTTTATGAGGGATCCAAGTTTCTTGCTAATACTGATCAGAGATGCCTCCCCTTTTTGGGATTTTGCTCTGTCATGTAGTAGCTTCCTCTTTCTGTTGTATATCTTATTTATGGCCGGGGTCCACCAGACCAGTCTCCTGTTTTTGGCGGAGTGAGTCTTGGTTTTATTTGGGATAGCACGATCCATGCATTCCTGCAGGTGCTCATAGAATGCATTTGTAAAGGATTCTGCAGATTGGGCTGTATTATCCTCTGGCCCAGGGGCTTTGAAGGATTCCACCTCAGTCTTGAGAAGTGCAAAGTTGGCTTTTGAGAAATTCTTTACAGTGATTTCCTTGGCTGAGGTGGGAATGGGATATGGATGTCCAGGGAAATTTGTTTATGGTCTGATCTTACCAATGAGGGGTTTACCTCTGGTGTGGAACAGTCCCCATATTGGTGATGACCAGGTCCAATATGTTGTTCCCTCTTGTGGGAGTGGTGACCAGTTGTTCCATTGCGTTAGAGTTTATAAATTCAAGGAACTGTTGGGCGAGGGTGTTTGAGCTTGAGTAGTTTTCCCAGTTAATGTTTGGGTAGTTGAAGTCACCCAATAACATAGTGTTTGGAGAGGCTTTCATATTCTCCAGTGTTCTCAATAATGCCAAGTGGGGTTCCTGTAATAGGGAGGGTGTTCTGCAGCAGGCAACAAACTGAAAGACAGTTTTGCCCGCTGTTATTTGCACATGGATGGTTTCCGATGCTTCATGCAGTGCCACTAACCTGGAGGTGTAGGTATCTTTGATGAATATAGATACTCCCCCTCCTTTTGAGCTTTGGTCCGAGTTTTGGGGCCAAAACGCATGGTATGAGTTATAACCTGGTAGTGCTGGGGTGCTCTCAGGAGCCTTGAACCAGGTTTCTGTTACTGCACAGACATCGATTTTCTCCATACTGAGGAGAGTCTCAAGTGTGTGCATCTTGAGGTTTAGACTTCTGGCATTGAGTAGCATTACCTTTAGTTTTTTTATCTTTGGGTTGTCTATGGAGGTGGGTTTGTCCTTTGAGCCTTGCCTACAAAAGGCACTATGGTGGTGGCAAGAGCCTTGGCCAGTATACGATAGCCTAAGGGTGATAGGTGCAAGCCGTCCCTAGCGAAGTAATGTGGCTTGTCAAGCATGTCATCCCAGGCTGACAGACACTGGATCCCCTTTGAATGACACCAATACTTTAGCCAATTGTTGAAACTGATCATTTTGTCTTTACACTGTGGCATCATTCTTGGTGAGGGCAAGATGCTATTCAAGGTTAGGGACATACCAGCCTGGGCTACATGGTCAGAGAGCTTCTCTATGTCTCTTTTCATGTAGTCCAGGGAGGTATGTCTCAGGTCATTCACACCAGCATGGACAATGATGGAGTCATACTTGTACTTGCTTTGGAGTGACCTGAGTGCTTGCTTTATGTGACGGATCCAGGCACCCGACAGGCAGCTTACAGTGACCTTCTCCTTGTTCAGTCTTGTGAGTGGGACGTCAGTGTGCCGGACAATAGAGTCCCCTATAACAAGTGTATTTGGTGGGTTGTTTGGCTTTATGGGCTGTGACTGTGAGGCACACTGATTTTGTGAGATATGTGATTTTTTGGGTATTGTTGAGGGGTGGCTGTTGCTTGGATATCTGCTTAGGAGGTCTTTGCTGTTTAGGCAGATTTTTATTTAGAGCCTCCGAGTATGTTTTTGTGTGTTTATGTGTTGGGTATGCAGATGCAATAGGTCTGTGTGAGACTGGATTTGTGGTGTGGGTGGTTACCTTTTCCTCCTGACTGACTGTGCCAGTCTTGGGTTGAGAGAGCTCTGCCTCCAGTTTGGCTGTGTAACTGCATCTCTCACATGTATTAGAGTTTGTTGGAAGGAGGAGAGGGTTGTCTGTGTACATAAGGCAATTGTAACATTGCCTCAAAATTCCCAGATTCACCAGCTGGACTGGTGAGTAACCTTGAAATTGACCCTTGGACATGCCAGATTAGTATAGGGAACTGTTTTTTTTTACTGATCAGATTAGAGAAGGGAAATGATTTTTCACTTGATCAGGAAGGACCAATCGGGAGTCTACTACTTATGAGAAGTCAAGGAGGGTGTAGTGCTTTAGTTAGTTAGTGTTTCCTTATAAGAGCTGAGCAAGTGCAGGGCTTTAGAAAGAGAATAGAGTGATTACTTTGAGAGTTTGAACAGTTCTAAGGGAAAAAGTGAAGAGCAGACTTTGTGGAGCCTGGAATAGTTTGAACCTGTTTAGGCAGCGCTGCCCGACGCTGCTCAGTGCGCAAAACCGCACAAAAAGAAAGTTGTAGGGTTTTAAGAGAGAGAGATCAAGGAGTTTAGAATTGACCCAAAATGGCCAATAAAACTACAGTTTCTAGGTAGTAACCACTCCTCCAGGGACAGGCAGGCTGTTCAGTGTTAACCACTCCCACTGGTGAACACAGACACTTCCCTTCAGCCCAAGCAAGCACTGGCCTTCTAAAAACTTCCAAACAGTTCAGAACAGCAAATCTGTAACTGAACTTTCTTAACTTTCAGAAAGTGGGAAAAAAGCAAGATTTTTTTTTCTTTTTGTTGTAGTTAAAAGGTAGCAGAGATACACAAGCAGCAAAAATAATCACAACAGTGCAATAAATGACCCCACACTTGAGTGCTAGGCCAAAATTAGGTAAAATGCAGTTTTTAGAGAAAAAAACAATTTTAAATTAACTGCAACACAGGAAATGCAGTAAACAGGCTCTAGATGTGTTCCAAGTACTGTTACTGTTACAGATAAAAACTTTAGCAAGCCGGAAAATGCCAAAAAGTAGGCTGAAAAGCAGTAAAACTTAACAAAAAATCAGAAGAAAATACTTAAAATAACAAAAGTGACTCCTTTTCGCCTCTCAGCATTTTCTCCTCTTGGTAGGTGCTTCAGCAACAACTAGCAAGCCTGAAAAGATGCCAAAACCACGAGGCAGCCTGGTTTTAAGAGAGAGAGAGAGATCAAGGAGTTTAGAATTGACCCAAAATGGCCAAAGCCATAGATGAGGGCAAGGTAGTCCACACAGCCTACGTGGACCTCGCAAAAGCCTTCGACACAATACCCCACTTGGGCATCATAAATAAGCTTACCAGCTTAAATATCAACCCCTATATCACAAGATGGGTTGCAAACTGGCTCAGAGATAGAACCCACATGGTCAGAATCACAGCTTGTTTGCAGGCTTCTAGGATACCCCCTGATTTACAAAAACAGACTGCCAAAATGAAGACTGAACAACCTCTCTTCATGGAAAAACTCAAGGCAGCTCTAACACCCTTGCAAAAAGAAACACACTCTTTTTCTACAAAACTAAATGCCTTTGGAAGTAATATAGGTCAAATATTAACTAGACTAGAGAAAAATGAAGAGAAATCGGTAGAGAATGAAACTAAAATAGAAGAAATCTGGTGAAGAACTAATGCCACAGAAAAAAACAGTGTCTGATCTACAACAAAAAATTATTGACTTAAAAGCCATTAGGGGGTATCCCAGAAGCCTGCAAACAAGCTTCAATGCATAATGCAATTAAAGAAATCATTGAACTCCTCTTGGGCAACAATGCTACCGTTTAAAATATTACAATAGAGAGATTCCACAGAGCCTTAAGAAAATCACAGACTCTTGATGCTGGTAGACAAGTCTACATGAGAAAGCTAAATGCAACTCATGCTAATATGATTATACAAACTGGTAAAGCTAAAAAAAACAAATAATTTGGAAAGGTAACAAAATAACACTTGCACAGGATTTACCCTTAGTTAGCAAGCAACAGTGTCAAATTCTATTACCTTTCTGTGCATACTTAATAAAAAAAAAACAAAATAAAATTCCAAATGAAGTATCCTGCCTCCTTACAATTCCAACACAAGGGATCCATGTACCAAGCAAAATGTAAAGATGAAGTAAACAAAGCTTTATTAAAAGCATTCAATGAGATGCCTTCTAAATAACCAGTAAAATGTAAATAACAGTAATACTGTTTCTATCAGTATTTAAAATGCATCTAAATAGAAAATGACTAAATCTGATGAAATACAGGCACCTCTAGTATTTTTAAGCATTATTTTGTAGTTTCTGAATGTCTTTTACCTTTTTATACAAGAAAAAGGCTCCTTAGGCTTTCCATTCTGTTGCAACATTCTAAAGCCGTTTTTTCCAGGAAGTTAGGCCACATCAGATGTCCCGTGACCTTTGAACTCATGTCACACATGTCAAGCAATTCATACAGTGATTTCAGAGCCAAATCAAGTCTATGACAGCCTAGAAGTCCCAAAAAGGAGCAGGAAAATATGTGATTACACTAACAGAGCCTCCAGTTCGAACATAATGCAATTCAGGAAGTAAGCTGCTATGTTAAAATGCTGGAAATCAAGAGACAACTGAAATTAAGGATTTAAAACAATTTATGGCTCCATAATCTCACAGGTACTGAAAACCTTCCTTAAATCACTAGCAGTAGTAAAATAAAGGCAGGTATAGAAGAAAAAGAATGTATTTATAAATAACTGACAGTTTGAATGACGGAAGCCAAAAAGCAAGACTTTAACAAGAAATGAAAGAAAAAAAAAAGCTAAGGTTAAAGGGAGCTCTGCAGAATAAGATTGCTCATGATGAAAAGAAACATTATAACATAGGACATTGTGGCCATTCTCTTGTAAATAAAACTGACTTTATGCTCATTCAACAGTTTTTTTTATCAACTAGCAGTAGGAGTTACAGAGAAAGGTCATGATAATAATATGTGTATTAGATGCATTTTAATTTGAAGACTATAAAGGAGCTATATTTTATCTGTTCGTCTAGACAAATTATAAGAATGGTAGTATATAACATCTGCTTATACCATATTGTATGATACACTCTACAGTTAATGAGTACATTGCTCTATTAGGTCAGGTTTTTTATTCCTGTACTATATATAGCACTCAAAAGAAGGTTAGAGAACAGGTATATAGCTAGACATATGGAAACTTCTACAAGGTTTTACATTACATTATATACAATCAGTACAAGCCATAAGTTACACACAATCCCTAATTGGGTTAAAAACATCTATTATATTCATAACTAAGTTGCTGGCTTGGTAGCAGTTACCCTAGCAATGTTGTAATGTTCTTTGGAATGCAAATTAATTATTGTATGATAGTTAAAATTGTATATATTTTAAGTTTTTTCAATTCTAGGAGTATGTTTATATTAACTGTTTACTGGACTAACCCTTCTCTATCAGAGGATAGTGTACTAGGGAATTTCTGAAAGAGTGTTATGTCACCTCCTCCTCTTATCCTATTGAGCCCCAACACCCATCACCTAATAACCACATGTTTTGCCAAATACTCTCCTCACAGCACACATATGTATTTCAGCTAAAGGACTATTCAAATTAAAATTCAACTTAGATGCATCGGAGACCATCCAGATGCAATTAACCATAGGCAAGACTGCTCTGCAATTTGTAGCATGTTACAGGCCACCCTCTCAATCTCAGGAACCTCACATAGCTTTCCTGAAAACACTGGAGGGGATAAATGTATCTCCAAACACCATCATACTAGGTGACTTCAACTACCCAAATATAGACTGGGATCACTACTCAAGTCCCAACACTCTAGCCCAAAGGTTCCTAGAGTTCATAAACTCAAATGCCATGGAACAACTAGTCACCATCCCCACAAGAGGAGAAAACATACTAGATCTCATCATCACGAACATGGGGTCAGAATGTTCAACACCGAAAGTATACCCCTCACTGGTGAGATCAGACCATAAACTAATCTCACTGGAAGTCCACATCCCCCCCCCCACCTGAGATAAAAAAGACCACAGTGAAGAACTTCTCAAAAGCCGACTTCACACTTCTAAAAACTGGTGTGGTCTCCTTTAAGGCCCCTGAGCCTGCGGAAACCATTACTCAAGCCGCTGAATCACTTACAAATGCCTTCTACCAGCACGTACAGGACTGCATGGATCAGGCAATCCCAAACAAAACAAAGACTCTTTGTACCAAAGGCAAGCGTCCAGTCTGGTGGACCCCAGCCATAAACAAACTCTACAACAAAAGGAGAAAACTACTAGAAGAGAGAGCAAAATCCTTAAAAGGGAAAACACCTTTGATCATTATAAGTAAAAAACTAAGAGCTCTCATAAAATCATCCAAGGCAAATTTTGAGAGAAAAATCGTTAAGGACTCAAAAGACAATCATAAGGCCTTCTTTAGCTATGTTAGAAACCTGGGAGGAAATTCCCAGATATGCTCAGAATTAGTTCAAAATGATGTAAAAATTACTGAACCTACAGACATTGCCAACATACTGGCTGACAGGTTCAGTGCAAACTCCCCCAAAAGGTGAGATATCTATACCAGAGGATTGTAACCCCCAAACATCTCAAGCGCTCAGGTGAGAACTGCTCTCCAAGGCAAAAAACACAGCATCCATGGGACCAGATGGTGTCCCCGGTTGTGTGCTCCACGAACTCAATGAGGAATTAAACCCACAGTTAGGGCAGCTGTTTAATCTTAGCCTCACCTCAGGATACGTGCCTAAGGAGTGGCGTACGGCAACTGTGGTCCCACTTCACAAAGGCGGTGCCTCCACTGACCCTGGAAATTACTGTCCCATCAGCTTGACAAGCCTGATCTGCAAAGCTATGGAGAGGATCATAATGGAACTCATAAATAAAGACATAGGGGACTTACAAACTTTGGATCCGACCCAGTTTGGCTTTGTCAAAGGCAGATCATGCCTTTTAAACTTGGTTGACTTTATCAAAACAGTCACCAAGGCCATTGATGAGGGAAAGGCAGTCCACACAGCCTACCTTGACCTGGAAAAGGCTTTCAACACTATACCCCACTCAGGTATCATTGAAAAACTCATCAGCTTAAATGTAAACCCATACGTCACAAGATGGGTTGCAAACTGGCTAAGTGACAGAACCCACAGGGTCAGAGTTGCTGGTGCCATGTCACACTCAAAGCCTGTCACAAGTGGTGTCCCACAGGGCTCTGTCCTGGGCCCACTCCTGTTCGGCATCTACTTTTCGGAAGTACAAGCAAACACAGGAGGATTATGGCTGACAAAATTTGCAGATGACTGCAAACTGGGCGCCATAGTTGAGAACACATCTGACACAGATATCCTTCGGAAGGGTCTTATAGAAACGGATAACTGGTGCCAGAGCCATGGCCTAAAGTTAAACGCCAAAAAATGCATAGTCATACCCTTTGGGAAAAACAAGGTTACCCCTAGCTACCATATAGGCGGCAACCCACTGAGCTCAGAAGAGGTTATCAGGGATCTGGGGACCCAGGTTGACAGTAACCTTTCATTTGACACTCACGTTGCCAAAGTAGTTAGGAAGACCTTCTACATTGCCCACCTGATCATGAAGGGATTCACATCTAGATCAAGGGAAGTCATCGTCCCCCTGTACTCATCGCTCATCAGACCAATGATTGAGTACAATGCCCCATTCCGAATGTATCTGACACGACACCTGCAGCAACTGGAAAGGCCCCAAACATTCCTCACCAAAAGGATAAAGGGTCTCAAAAATATGTCCTATGCTGCCCGACTGAAGGAACTCCAGCTCTATTCAGTCGCTTACTGTCTGCTCAGAGGTGACCTGTGCCTGACATACAAGGCCATGTCCAACCCAGAATTGATGAACATGCTTCACCTCAAAAAATCTAGATCCCTCAGAACTACAAGGGCGGAAGACTTAAACCTTGACACGGTTATTAATAGGATGTGCTGGAGGGACAGATTCATCACCCAGAGACTCCCTATGCTGTGGAACAGAATCTCGGTACATGTGAGGCAGAGCACCTCGCTGGCTTTGTTCAAGAGAAATCTTGACCAATGGATGGGAGATCGCAGATATACCCCAGGGATTATCTCAGTGTCACTGCTTGACAGAGGCACAGCAAAATAATGGGCATAGTATCCTCCAAACTAAAGGGGTGGCGAAAGCCACAAAACTCTGGGCTAGGCTTATAAATGCCCTTGGGCAGATAGCCTAGTATAAACCTATGAACCTATGAACCTATGATTAACATAGCCTCATGGAATATAAATGGCTTACAAGACATTAAAAAGAAAAGACTAGTTATACACCTTATATACAAATCAAAGTCAGATATAACCTTTTTGCAGGAAACACATATGGCTATGGAACAGTGGGACAAGGGTACAGAAAAAAACACTAACTGTGTTCAGCAAATAATAGCAGCTGGTGATAGTACTGCATCAAGAGGGATAGCTATAATAATCAAGAAATAATTTAAAGGGAACATCATTAAACATAGTATTGATACAAAAAGGTAGATGGTGCTATTTCACATGTTTACATCCAGCATACAACAAACCATTATTACTTTATAATATATATGGGCCTTGCAACTATCAGCTTGATTTTTTAATTGAAATCTATAACTTATTATTATAAGCACCCAGAACATCTGATTATAATTGGTGGAGATTGGAACATAACAATAAATCCATCCAAAGATAGATCAAATAAAAATTACACTCAGTCCCGTCATGCCACAACCTTTCTATCAGAATTGATGACTTCAACTTAATAGATCCCTTTGAACTTAACAACACAGACAGTCTAAGTAGCAGATACACATATTTCTCCCCATACCATAAGACCTCGTCTAGAATTGACATATATCTAATTTCTCAAAGCTTTGCTCTTTATGAAGTACAATATAATCTAGAACCTAGATCAATATCATATCACTCAAAAATAAATTTAACAATAACACTAAATAAAAAGAGATATACTACCCACAATACCTCAAACTGGACTTTAAACTCAAATCTGCTGAAAGTTAAAGAAGTGGAACAAGAGATTATAAACTCTATTATTCATTTAAAAGAAAACCTTGTAAATAATGATACTTCTCTGGATATTCAATGGGCAGACTTTAAAGTCACGACTAGGGGTACCTTCATCCAAAAAGCATCATTATACAAAAAGCAAAAAAGTGAAAAAAATAACTAACATAGAGGGCAAGCTAAAACAAATCGAAATAGAATTACAAAGAAATCACACACCCACTCTTGAGAAAGAAATGGCAAATCTACAAAAACAATTAAATGAAATCCTAGCACAACAATATACATTTACAGAACTAAGGATGCTATTTAAATATGCAAAATGGGCTCAGATCCCTTCCAAAATGCTAGCTTATCAATGTAAGGAACCCTGCATGTAAAAAACAAGAAATAAATATAAAGACAAAATTCATAACTCAGATAATGAAATATGGGTTTTTGAAGAAGTATTTCAATCCATATATGGCCCACAAGATCATATTAATGACAACCTTTTCCAAATCTTTGTGGATAACTTAGACTTTCCTCAGATCAATGAGTCACAATATAATAGTCTTAAAAGTCCATTGACAGAAGAGGAAATAAATAAAGCGATTGAGAAGTTAAAATCTGGGAAAGCTCCTGGTCCTGATGATACATGGAAGAATTCTATAAACATTTTAAGCAACAATTAATCCCTGTTCTTGTAAAGCTATAAAATTATATAATTGAAGTTGGGATATCAGACCTTTATTTGAACAATTCCAAAACCATACTTATACCAAAACCAAATACAGACTCCACAAATCAGAACAACTACAGACCTATAGATTTGATAAATATAAATTTAAAGATATTTTCAACAATTTTAGCACACAGGATGCAAAAAGTAATCCCAGCTTTAATTGCACCTGAACAACTAGGCTTTATGAGTCAGAGACAAGTATGGGACAACACATTAACCATTGATGCCTTATCCCACTTATGTGCCAAGGATAAATCCCCTAAATATGCTTTATCGGTTGATGCAACAAAAGCTTTTGACAGAGTCAATCAAAAATTCCTCCTCTTTGTATTCTCTCAATTTGGATTCCCTAAAGAATACACAGAAATGATGAAAACATTATATAGTAAAGCAACTACAACTCTGTATATTAATAAGAAAACATCTAACCCAATACAAATTCGTAATGGTACCAGACAGGGATGCCCACTCTCACCAATCCTGTTTAACTTCTATCTAGAGGTATTATTACTACAAATCACTCATAGAACATATCACCTTATTTCAATATTTAAAACCCAAATAAAATACACAGCCTTTGCAGACTATCTCAATATCTAAATGGTAAAACAGCAAAAATCAGGTATCGAAGCGAAACACAGCTGGTAAGTTTTAAAACGCATCCAAAGGCAGCAATTCCATCCAGTGTAAGTCTTTTATTGAAACAAACAGATAAATCCAGTAAGTGCTTTTACCCAACAGGGCTTCATCAGACCATAATACATCACTGATAGCAACTCCTTATATGGTAAAAAAGGCACCAAAAACTGAATTCAAACATTTTCTTAAAGTGACAAGATTATAGTCTTATCAAACATCTTATTCTAAAAAAAAATAAGTACATCACCATCTAAAAAATAACAAAAATATAAAAAAAAATATAAACATATATATAAAGAAATATGTGTAAAAGAAAATATATAAAAAATACAGAAAATGCATATAGAAAATACATAAAAAATATACACATTTTAATAAAAATGAAAATACTGATAAAATATATACTGAACTAATAAATACTCTTATTTCATAAAAACACACATTTTATGTGTCTGTTATACACAATATATAATGGTCTTCACCAACTGGTAGACAATTGGTTCTATCTAAGCCTTCTAGACTTCAAAAACGGTTTCAGGGGTACCTTGTCATTAAGACCTGGATGAAAGTCAGCCCTAAACCGAATTATCCATTTAGCCTCCTGTGTTTCAGTATGGTTCCTAGAGTTACCACCTCTAGGACCTGTGAATAACATCTCAATGACTCTGAAGGTGAACATATGTGTGTCACCTCTCTCCAATAAATGTTTAGATAGTGCATTGACTGTGGACTTAATTATTTGTTCATGTATCCTGTCTCTGAGTTTTCTATCTGTCTTGCCCACATATAATCCATCACATGCTACACAAGTAGCAAGGTAAACCACATGCTCAGACTGGCAAGTTGCAGAGACATGGAACTCATAACTCATGCTATTTGAGGGGTGCACAAAATTACCAGTGGAATTTATAAAGTGGCAAAAATTACAACTAGTGCAAGGAGCTGTACCAAGGGTATCATAAACATTCTCCTTCCTATCTTTCTTAGGATAACACAACAACTTCTTCAGGTTGGACCTATTCTTGTACATGAAACTTGATATATCCCCTACCACCTCTCTAACCACCGGGTCCACAGTCAGCACCTCCCAGTATGATCTAATAATGTCTTTAACACTGCCCAAGTCCTTGATATAAAACAGGGGGATCGTGACGTTACCATTTTCCATTGTAACTATCGGGTGCTCTGCTTCTTCCTGATCAAAGGCTATTTCCTTAGGATCTGAAAAATAGGGGGTAGCCACATCCCTTCTTAAAGTGGAGATTCCAGCTATTCCCATCTCAATCTCTTCATCCTTGTAAGCCCTAGACTTAAATCTCTCACATAGTTTCTCTAATTCAGTTTTAAAGCCTTCCTGTGAGGGGTTATAATGAGAAATCCTCATAGCTTGACCTCTAATCACATTTTTAAACACATATCCCAGGTGCATGCTATATCTATGCAACAAAACATTCTGATAGCATGATTTCCTATACACTCCAGTGTTTAACATTCCATTCGCTATTATCTCTACATACACATCCAAGTAAGAGATCCAAGTATCTGAAAATTCATACTTGAACTTCAAAACACTGGATAAACCATTCATTTGATGAAAAAATAAAGCCAGTTCACCAATGGTCTCTGTCCAGATAAAAAAGAGGTCATCCACAAATCATCTATAAAGGGAAACCCTCTCACGAAACTCAACCAATTCAAATAAACAATCCTCCTCCCAGGTGGCCATGTAAAGGTTGGCATAGCTATTAGCACAAGAAGTGCCCATAGATATGCCATCCCTCTGCAAATAATACTGGGAATCAAAACTGAAGATATTATTCTCCAACACTACCTCCAAAAATGAAACTATGAGATCTATAACATTACCATTCAATCCAGAATGACTTTTAAGGTACCCATACACCCTTTGAACACCTTCCCCATTGGGGATAACTGTGAACAAGGATAGAATATCCATGGTCACCACAAGGTAGTTCAGATCCACTGGTACTCCCTGCATATGTTCATATAGAGCAAGAAGAAACTTAGTGTCCCGTAACACATATTTATTGGAGTCAACTACTGGTCATAGATATTTTTCAACATAATTTGAAAAAGGTTCCATAGACCACCCTCTACCTGACACAATGGGCCTCATAGGAGGCGTCTGAGTATCCTTGTGTATCTTGGGGAGGCCCTGCATCATAGGTATGAGGAGGTCACTAACCATTGAATAATCATACAATCCTTCAGTAATGATATGACTTTTAAGTAAATCATCTAACATCATAGAAATCCTTCTTATGTGCAGATCAACCATGTCCCATTCTATGGCAAGATAGAACTTCTCATCTCTTAGCATTTCTTTCATAGCTCCATCATAAAACTTGTGGTCCATAACTACCACACTACACTCCTTGTCAGCAGGTCTAATAGCTGACATATAGTCATTTCTCAGGTCCATCACAGCTCTCCTCTGTCTGAGGGAATTTGACATGACTACATGCTGAACAATGACCCCAAGGTATACACTTCACCAATTTGTCCCCAAATAACGAAACCTGCTGTGTATTGAAGGCCATCCTGTGCTTGTAATGATGAAAGTAAGAACCTAAAGTAGGACCCCATTGATAGGAAAAGAGGCATTTTGGAGACAGAAACTCCAAAAGCTTATCATTAGCCAAAACAATGTCCCAATGATGATCAATGATCTGCCTTAGAGTGTTAATGTTCTGTCCAAAAGTGGTTACAAAACGGACCAGGTCAACATGATTGTCATCTCTAGATGTATGCTGATATTGCAACAAGGAGGATCTGGATTGTTGAGAGACAAAATTGCTGGCCATACTGATACTATCAATATCATATCCCTATTAAAGAATCTGTCTATCATAGGTTCATAGATTAGTACTAAGCTAACTGCTGTTGTGAGCCATTTTAAGCCTAGCCAATTATCCCTTGTGAGATTCAAACCTTGCACCTTGTGCTTGCAAGGCAAGCACCTTAACCATTAGGCCACCTTATGAACCAAAATGTGAATTTTTTATAGTGAGGATTGAACCCGGAATGCTTGCTCACAAAGCAAACACTCTAACCACTACAGTATTGCAGATCTTGTTGATAATAATGATATGAGTTATCCGGGGAACAAATGCGCCTAATCCTGAGAAACTGGGACTTAGGGATGTTGTGGATGATGTGTCATGGGTAATGACTGCTGGCATGAAGTAACATATTATATCATGGATGTTTATGAAAGACCTCAGTCCTTAAGAGTATGGTTTTGCTCTCTAGTGATAGTGACATCCAAAAACGTGATACGATCAATGTGAAAATTCAACGTGAACTGGATCCCCCACTTATTATCGTTAATATACTGTACAAATTCCTGCACGTATGTGTCATCACCCCTCCACACCATCCAGCAATCATCCAATACCACCATCAGATGTCAATTTTGTCAAGATATAAATTGTGGCTAGCTGTTGTTCCTCTATAAAACCCATAAAAAGGTCAGCATAAATTGGGGCAAAAGAAGCTCCCATACCAGTACCTATCACCAGCCAATAGCATCTACCATGGAAATAAAACACGTTTTTGGTTAACGCATGTTCAGTCAAACAGACAAGCAAAGTGTTGAAACCTGGTGAATATATATTGGCCTTAACCAACCAAAACTGGATAGCCTCTAAACCAGCCCAATGAGGGATGTTAGTGTAAAGGGTTGTCACATCCAATGTACACATTAGCCAACTAGGATCCAACTGTATATCCATGACAATCTGTAAAAACTGAGTAGTGTCCTGAATCCTGGCCCTGACCATCAGTAACAATGGTTATAAATATTTACTGAACAGGTTTCCTTATTTGGGAACAAATTGGTGGGGTGCATACCTTGTGGTCTTTGTTCAGCATGTAGTCATGTACTTAAGAGTAAAGAATTTACCAGTAGTTATACATCCAAGGTGTATGATATTTTGTGCTTTGTTAACTGCAGCACTGACTAAGTCATATATTTAGCTACTTGTTCCACCTTTTATGTGGGGCAAACTTCTAGGTCACTGAGAGTTCGTATCTCCAAGCATCTCAGTGATATTAGGAATAAACGAATGTCTAGTTTACTATATAAACACACTCTATGACCCATGTCACTGCCCAGTTCAAATTTACCATTATTGACAGGGTCACAGGTAATAGAACGTTTAAGACAGGCTGGCATATTATTCTAAATAATAAGGACTCTAGTTAGTTTATTAGGTTGTAGGGTTTGTTTAAACCTGGTCTAAATGAACAAAGTTGATTATCCAATGAGATGCTTGTTTTTTGATGACGATGACTATTTAATAACATGAAGTGTGTTTATTTCTGTTACTGCACTGAGGAAGGCTTATTATTACTGAAACCAGTTTGCTTATATGGTGTAACTATATACCATTTGCTGGAGCTGCCACAATAAATAGTTTACTATTTCACCTTTTGGTGCTGGACGTTTTTTGTTTTACTGTTTTGATTTGGTCCGTGCACCCACCGTACTTGCGGACCTCTCTGTGTGAAGCCTAGATAAATACCCATTAATAAAAAATTATACAGTATGGGACATCTACCAAATACAAAACCTCTCAAAGGAAAATTTATTAAGCCTACTTAGAGCAAACAATAATTATAAAGTGATAATTAAACAAATCCTATACTTAGTATAATAACCAAAGATATCAACGTAATTGAGCAAGATGTCAAATTAGCACAACAAATTCAAAAATTGTTCTTAAATAAAAAGAAAATGCTCTCAAATACATAATACAATACTTTTCTCAAAGTATTGAGAAGTAAAAGGTAATACCATAACAGACAATCAGAAGGAATCAGCTATTAGAAATACCATGAAAATCATGCCATATAAAAAATAAATATACACCCAGATCATGATTTTTAATAATGCATATAATACACCTGTACACTTAAACATATCCAATCCATCTAAGTCACTTTACTGTCCCTTCTGTTCTAATAAAGAAGTAGATATCCTCCACATCTTCTGGAGCTGCAAAACTGTTTATAAACTCTGGTGCTTACTAAGATTACTCTTAGAGAAATCAGGCTATTAAAATTTCACTTTGTGATGGGAGACAACAATACTGCATATATTCAAAACCAAAAATAATAACTTCTTTAATCACATAATAATAACACTATGCACCCTATTAAAATCTTACATAGCAAAGAACTGGATAGACAGATCAAGACTAACCTGGTCAGAATATAAAAGTAGGGCCAAAAAACATATATTGGCAACGAAACGTTATACAAAAAGTCAGAAGAACCAAACATATTATCAGAATTACTGCAAAATATGAATTGATATAGTATCATAAATTGCAAGACAAATGCTAATAAAACAAAGATAGTAAGCACATCTCTTAGTTGGGAGTAGTAACAGCATTATCTATGGCGACAATATTTTGTAAATATGTATATAAAGTTTAGTAGAGTAGATTGATATCTTTGTGTAGGTTGGTGTTATACTTCTAAATTTGCTCTCATTTGTTACTATAATGTACAAGTGAAATGTTAAAATAATATTACCATGACTAACATATAACATAATCATTTCCTTGTGTTTATCCGACACTGTATTCCTAGGTACTTTGAATGTTATTTAGTAAAGTGTGTATTATCTACTGAATAACGTCCTCATGTTAAGCATTCTGTAACATTCAACTGTACCGCAGTTACATCTTGTTTATCTTTCTTCTTGTATTTTATATGAGGAAATATTCAATAAAAAGTTATTTGAAAGAAAATGACTTTATATGGAATACTAAAAATGCAACATTGTAACATTTGTCAGAAAACAAATATTCCTCCATGCATATAGCATTGACAATAACCCATTTCAAAATGAAGATGTAGCTAGAGATCTGAGAACCTGGTTGTTAATTCCCAAATTGTTAATCACCATGTAGCAATGGATGTCGGGATGTCTTTCAACATGGAGCAACTGATCATCAAAGAAATATCATCCTGATACAAAGAGGTCACTGTCTCCTTTTATTCCACATTGTTCAAAGCAATGATAGAATGCAGCTTTCCTTTATGATGATCTTCACCAAACATAAAGAAAAGACAGAAAGCACACAGTGATTCATAACAGAAAGGATCACAGGCTTAAAATCCCTCTGTATTTTAGGCTTCTTAGAGGCACCTATGTCTTGCCTTCTGAGCAGTCCATGACCCAGTTGTCCAGGATATCTTGTAACTTTACAAATCAAATAGTCCCACAAATACCAGAACAAGGGATCTCAACTTGATCCAGCAGATTACTAAGAACAAGGTGGAAAGACAGATATGTCAGTCAGTGCCTCTCCAACCTCTGGAATAGACTCTTCTTGCATGTTAAGCAGTATGGTGTACTAGCTTCCTGCAAATGTGACTTGGATAGTTGCATGGGTATTCCTAAGTTCACCCAGGTTTGACTATCCTTGGATTTTTTGAGAAGGGAGTTACAGTCTGAGTTGGTAACTGCCAAGATGCAATGGTTCCAAGATACATTACCTTGAACTTCTTATAATCATATGATCCAATTAGAGTATTTTTTTATTTTCTGAATTTCCCTGTTTTTGAATTAGCTATTTTCCTGCTGTGTTACAAAGTATGCAGGATAACCTCACTGCGGCCTAATGCTATGGAGAATATATATTTTTTTTGTTATAATATTTTTACCAGTTTTATACTTAGCTCCTATTTGCCAATTTAAGAGAAGTCTGCTGTTACTTAAAATGCAAAAAAATCACTGCTTTTCTAAAGAATAAACAAGTTCATATGATACAGTTGTTTGGACTTTCTGCTCCATGACTGTCAAAATGTATAGGTCTCATCCTTAACTTAGTATGCAGGTATGAAGGCATGTGTTCAGCCCCACTGGCCCTTGTTCAGCTGGCAGCACAGGCATATGACAGAGTGGGCTGGAAGGATGGAAGGCAGTGCATGATACCAGTTTGCCCATTATGGGAAAAAGAGATAGCTCCTGCCCACCATTTAGGTGGCAACTATGGAAGCTCTGGATGCTACATCCAAAAAGTTTCAACTGATGAACATATGCAGCATAGCAGGTGTGCCCACAGAAAGTCTAGGAATGCTATATTCGTGGAAGTATGCACTTCTCCCATAATCAGGCAGCTATGAGGTGTTAAAAGAAGTTCCTGATTAGTGATTGGAACCCTGAGGGGAATTCTGCCTGACAGAATGCCTGACCTGCTTCCTACCATCTGACTCAGAAGAATGAATGAACGTGATCCCAACCATTATTCCGACTCATGGGAAATCATTGAGCTTACATGGGTAGGTTCAGTTAATCCAGGAAAGAATAGGAGCTTGACAAGCTCACTTCATAGGCCAGATTGGTTCCTCTTAGGATAAAAACTGGGCCAATTGTGTACTGGTAATGATGACCATTGTGCCCAGCTGGAGATGAAAAGAGTTGGGAAAATTGCACAATTCCTTTCCTGATTCAATTAGTGTTTTCAAACAGACCATTTTGAGTAACAAGTGACATTCTTTGTACTGATGATTACCACTAATACTCTGACCTCTGTTTGCCGCACACAGACCCTGACATTGTAATTGTGAATGTTCATTTGTGCTTTCTTGGCTTTTGTTGCATGCTATTACACTTAAGACATGTTAGAACTATTCAGTCCTCCATCTGGACTACTTCCCTACCATAATGCAGTGCAATGTATTTGCTTATTCCCAAATAGCTTTGACTAGATAAAGTAAACACTTTGGAGTGCATGTCATACAAATAGTCTGCATAGATAGATAGATAGATAGACAGGTAGATAGATAGATAGATAGATAGATAGATAGATAGATAGATAGATAGATAGATAGATAGATAGATAGGATAGAAACATCTGTACATAAACAAAATAAATTACTACATACATGCAAACTATTATGTACAGCCAGGCTGGGATTGTAGTTAGGTTGCTAATTTCATTGCTGTGCAGGGTTTGCCTTTCTAGTCTAGTTCCTAGTTGAGCTGTCCTTCCGTGAAGATCCTATGTGGCCTCTGTCTCTCCAGAGAGGTTTCTGCTTGATGATCTTGTTTTCTACCACATTTCAAAGACATGACATAAATACATTATATAATGCATTATTCTGGATTTGAAACATATAAATAATTTTGCACCTAGAGTTTAAGGTTAGTTTGAATATTTTTCATTCTTCAGGTTTACAGAATTCTGATCAGTTGTAATATCAGAGCTGTGTTTGCCAGTGTTGGAGTTTAGATAGATAATCTTAAAGATAAGTCTAAAAAATATACAGAATTTATTTCCCTTTTGAAAAGAATATGCTTAAAATTAAAAAGAAACTGGGATATTTTATTTTTTGAGGTATGCCTAGCTGTCAAAACGGTTCTGAGAGGACTTAAGAGTGTTGCGAGTGCTGGCAGGTGATAGTGTTTCTAGTGACTTAGTAAAAGCATGGAAAGCTCATAATAAGAGTATGGGCTTGCAGTGCATTTATCTTTTATTAGTGTAACAGAAGCGGAATTTGGAAGGATTGAACGACTTGGTGGTTGCCTCATATGATAAATTGAAAGGGCTGACTTCTAGAGAGAACTCTGAAGTCAGACTGGATAAAATATTTGAAAATGTAGCAGTTGAGGATGAGAATTTAAATAAGAATAAGTTGATGAAGTTTGTTAGAGACAAATGGGACTATGACAAGGGAGAGAATTTTGTGTTTAGTCGGGCATCGGATTTGAAGTAAAGAGACAATTAGGAGCCATCTAGGAAGGAGGATCCAAGGCAAGAACCTGATGTTCCAGTTATCGAGAATACCAATGGTTAAAAGGAGGATAAGGAATTTGGAAGACGTTGAGGAGGTGACAGGAAAGGAGAAATATATCAGGTCAGTATTTTTTCTAAATGGCAGAACTATCAATTTAGAAATTCAAATCTTGAAAATAATAAAGGGAAGTTTTAGAAGGATTTTTCAAAGGGGGAAGTTTATCAAGATGATGGTACAAGAAAGAGGACTTGGTTGTAAGTTGCTGTTTAAGTGCTTGAATGTCAAAATTTCTGTTGAAAAGAGAGAAACCCTTTTTCAAGAATTTTAATCAGAACAATCAATATACAAGGAACCAGAATGCAGTGAGTGGCAGATATCAAAGGAGTTAAATGTAACTGCTTCCTTAAAAGGTACTGTAATCAGTCCTTTTCAGATTATAAATTTATTTAGAGTGACTTTAAATTTTAATCATTTGCGAGTATTGAGTAAAGAGTTAACATTTGTGCCATTGGTGAGGAAAGATTTAATTTCTTCTATTAATACCCTAAGAGATTAATGTGTGGAAAGTGAATTTAAAGTGTTCCTTTAATGATAAAAAAGTGTGACTATGATTTTTTTTTCATAAACCAAGTGTGTTTAACCCTGTTTTAAAACTTGAATTAGAAGCTTTTTTACAGGGTTGTGAGAATGATGTTAGAAATTTGTTAGCTAAGAAAGCAAAATCTACCTTTTATAATTTGTCTAAGAATGAAAGAGATGCACCCTTGGATTTAAAAAGTAATAGAGATTTGTGTATTACAAAGCGGATAAAGGAAATGCTGTAGTTGTGATGGATTTTAGTTATTATTGTGAAGAATTGAAAGATATGTTTGCTGATAAGTTTTACAAGAAAATTGGTTTAGCTGAAGTTAAAATTGCTTATAGGATGATAGATTCATGTATAGAGGAGTGTTTTATGGAAGGGCTGATAGATACAAACTTGGCAGAATTTTTTAGCATCTGGAAGCACACACTGGGGAGGTTTTTTGGCCTGCCCAAGGTACGTAAAGTTTTGGATGCACCAACTTTCAGGCCTATTGTGACTGGACAAGGCAGTAAAACTGAATCATTGGTCATTTATATTGACAAGTATTTGCAAGTTTTAGTAAGCCACAATACTTCATACGCAAATGATTCTTTTGATTTTAAGAAGTCTGTTAATAGTTTGGTAATAGATATTTCTGTGATATTTGTAACTGCTGGTGTTGTTTCAGTGCACACCGTTATTCCTAATGTTGAGGGCCTGGAATTAGTTAGTAGAGAGTTTGGGGCTTCTGGACTTTACTCTAAAGAACAAGAGGCATTGTTTACAGAAATTTTAGACATGATTTTGGCATACAATTTTTTTTTAATTTGATAACAATATTTATAGACAAGTTAATGGTGTGGCAATGGAGGTGGTGATGGCCTCTAGCTATGCTAATCTGTTTATGATGGGCTGAGAAAAAGAGTATATTTATAAGTCAGATTTTTTCAAATATGTTGTAGCATATAAACGCTTTATTGATGACTTGTTTATAGTGTGGAAGGGTACTGAGAGTATGCCTTTGGATTTTATGAATTATTTAAATAATGTGACCCATTACTTGAGTTTTACTTATAAACTGGCTAAAGAACATATTCATTATTTAGTTCTTACAGTATATAAGTCTGCCAGCAAATTAAAGGTTAAGATACCTAATAAAGAAGTACAAAGTAATAGCTAACTGCACTTTAACAGTATGCATAGTTTGAGCTTAAAGAGGAACATTGTGAAAAATCAGTTCATTAGATTAACAGATGCCACCCTTTTTTGGGAAGGAATGTGATGGCCTAAAAGCTAAGTTTTATGAAAGAGGTTATCCCAATATTATAAGTAATGCTATGAATGACATTATTAAAAGAAATCAGGGAAATATGGTCTGTAATTAAGAGTTAGCTGGGGTTTGTAGGGGAGACATCTACTAATACTAAGAGTTTTTCCTTAGCTTGTATGTTGGAGAATTCAGTAGATAAGGAAAGTATAAGCATATTGCTAGGAATAATTGGAGATTCCTGATAAATTTTAAAGATTTAAAAGATATTATAGGGTGAAGCCCCAGTTTTTGTATCTAAACTGGGGAAGAGTTTAAAAGAATATTTTTTGTAGAAGTAAAAATTATGGGAGTATAGCAGCAGTAAATAAAGGCATGTTTAAATGTTATGGTTGTAATTATTGCAGATATGTTTTAGTGGGAGATAAAACACATGTTGTAGCAAGAAATCATTAAATTAGATTATATAGTAACTATAATTGTAGATCTAAATATGTGGTGTACTTAGCTTCATGTGGCCAGTGTTCTGCATTTTACATTGGCAGAGTGGTTACAGAGTTTCATAATAGAGTGCATGAACATTTAAGGGCATTTAAAAAAATGGACCCATGTAATGCTCTGGCTAGGCCTGTTAATTAAAAGCATATAAATAATGTAAATAAAGTTGAGTTTAAGTTTTCTGTTATTGATCAAGTGAGCAATTTTATTATAAAATGGAATGCTGAAGATGAGTTGGATTGGTTAGACTACTGTTGGCAGATAAAACTAAATACATGTAACAGCCCTGGAATGAATGACAGGGAAACCTAAAAAGTAGTACTGGGAAGGAGATGGTTAATTCATTAAATTGGATGGCTCATGTGATTTTATTTGTTTATTTAAGCTTTGACCGATTCAGTGCAACTTGGTCTGATGACATTCTTATTATAGAATGAAAAGGCTTGACAGTTATTGCTAGTTGTATTTTACCATTTTTTTTTGTTTAATAAAGTCTTTTTAAGCCATTTTTACCATTTTTATTTTAAAGATAAGTCTCTTGGTGCACCAGCAATGCTCTTTATTTTTAGAGTAAAGCAAAAGTTTCAGTCAAAATTATTCTGGTCTATGTTCAACCATTGAACAGAAAAAGCATCAAATGGCATATTTCATGAAGATGCTGTTCATCAAGCCTTTCAAGTAAAACCGTGTTATGGTAGGGATTAGGAAATTTGAGCTTTGCCCACTGTAGTGTGATCTTGGAGTTTGTATATATAATTAGTGGGGGGCGTGGGGGCTGACTTTTGCTGAACAGCATTTTTGATGTAATGCCATTCAGTAATTTTTCCATTCGATGGCTGAAAATAGACCCAAATTATTCTGTATGCGAAAGGCATTATTGTATGATTTAGTAAGATATTTCAGAAAAGTCCTGATGATTTTCATTCAGGTGATATCAGAAACTGGAGAAGGAGCACAGATCACAGCATATGCAGTTCCATGAAGAGGAGACAGGCTACAAAGATTCTTAGTCTCTTCAACATATGAGAATAAAAACAGTATGTTTCTTTTTATAACAAGAGAGACAACAGAACTTAAAAAAATAAATTAAAGGTTAAGAATTGGTGAAAATATGAAACAACAACAGTGAACCAGGAGAATAGGTAAGAAAAACACAGACAAAGGATCTACACGTAATATAATCGGATGTAGATTTGGCTGTACAAAGGCAGTAAGAAAGCTTAAAATATATCTACATTTTATATGCATGAGCCATACTGTTACACTTTTACCTTAAAAATTATTGACAAAACAAAACATAATTAGGAAAAACATATTAAGGACACTTTAACTGCTGATAATTTTATCTTAAAATATTTCAAAATAATCCTGCTGAAAGATTTGCAACTGAATCAGTGTATGAACAATATTAACAGTCTGGAAAAAGGTCACTCTCATGGCAGTCAGCTAAACTTGTGAAGGAACACATTACTCTTATTATGGAGTACAAAGACTAATGGTCAGATATATTCCAGAAGATATCAACCCTCAACTCCAGAGTTTATGTCACGGCAAGATGTCTTCATGAGGGAATATAAAGCAGGCACTTCTTGAAGTTAGATTGTCTTAGCTGGAGCCTCATATTAGGGGACTTTGATGTTATGGCAGAACAAATCTGTTTCTAGAATTGCTAGTGCGAGGGTATGTTAGGCTCTTTTCTCAGAGAAGTGTGCAAGGATAATCTACGAGTGATGGCTAATATCCTTAACCTAATTTAAAAAGGATAAAATCTGAAGAAAATGAAAGGAAATTAAGAATTAACTTTCCTATTAAAACTTCTCCCTGCAGAATTACTAATTACACCTAAGCCACCTATTTCAAAAACACATAACAATCATGATTAATTAACAAAAATATTTATGGGATATAATCTGTTACCTGACTGATTCCCCTGCAAGAAATTGGGTTAACAATGAATAATACTAGCACTTATTAAATCTGAAAGTGCATGTTAGGAGTGCAGAAGTCAAAGTTATTTTCCCAGAAGCTATCTTCTTATTACATTCCTGTTCTGAATTCTCTGCCCCCCCCCCGTATTTCATTTTATTAATGTCTGTGCAAAAAATTATGAGAAAATTGTTTGATCAAAAATGCTCTAATTTTGCCTACAGCTATGACATCCTGAATCCTTATTTCCTTATTATAGCCGCTCTTATCATAGTGAGACCCTTTACCCTCACTTTCATCCTGTCCATCAGGAAAAATATTATGTCTGTCTCTTCTCTTTCTCACTTCACTCACACAATCATCAATAATTCTGCTACTCAACGTCTCCACTTTACAACTGGCACAGTTTTATTGACAATTATACCATGACCCCCTATTAATATTCTAAAACGTGCAAGCTGATTGGCCAGCGTGCACGTTGTAAATCGACTTATACTAATGGGAAAAGGTCCGGTCACCTGGACTTTTTCCATTAGTATAAGTCTTTTTTAAAACACTGTCTCGCTATGTTAAAGGAGTTTAACATAGCGACACAGGTTTTAAAAAAGCAACGGAGATGTCCCTTGCTTTTTTTAAAGCTGTCTCGCTATGTTAAACTCCTTTAACATAGTGACAAAGTGTGTAAAAAGCAACGGAGATCTTGCTTTCTCCATTGCTTTTTTTTTAAACCTGTCTCGCTATGTTAAATGGGTTTAACATAGCGAGACAGCTTTAAAATAAGCAATGGAGATCTCCGTTGCTTATTTTAAAGCTGTCTCGCTATGTTAAATCCATTTAACAAAGTGAAACAGTTTGTAAAAAGCAACGAAGATCTTGCTTTCTTCGTTGCTTTTTTCAAAACTGTCTCACTATGTTAAATGGGTTTAACATAGCGAGACAGCTTTAAAATAAGCAACGGAGATTCTCCGTTGCTTTTTTTTTAAGCTGTCTCACTATGTTAAACCCATTTAACATAGCGAAACAGTAAAAAGCATCGGAGAAGATCTCCGTTGCTTTTGCCCACAGCTCTGATGTACTGCGTAGGCTTACGCATGTGCAGTACATCAGAACTGCCGCGGATAACGGACAGCGGCAGAAGGGCAGCAAGGAGGCATTATACAATGCCATTATTTAAGAAAAGTAATTATTATTTTTCTTAAATAATGTCATTGTATAATAGCAATAACCCACTTCTGGGTGTGAGTAATGCTGGATTTACCCACGGTTGGCTTTGTTTGGTCCCTCGGGCTTCGTCCTCGGGACCAAACCACGCCAGCCATGGGTAAATCCAGCATTACCCACACCCAGGCGTGGGTTATTGCTATAATATTAACAATTTGTGAACATTAGGCATACATTTCTAGACGGTAGTATATGGTCAGTTTGTTGCAATCAAGAGAAGGATTTAGACATGGGTATCACCAGATAGTTTGCACTAAAATAAGATTGACTGAATAATCTGGAGTTAGAGATGGAAGACCTCTACAAAGTCAACAAAAACAAGACCTGGAGCTGACTGTCACTGAGTCAAATTGTCTTCATACTGCAAAATTTAGAATTATTTTAACGGAAGAATGAAAAGCCTCCAGGCCAGCTAGATACAAACATGATAATATTCTAAAAAGAAGATGTAGTTGAAGTAAACAAAAGATTTAAGAAATTAGACATGTTAGACCACCTGAAGAACTATGGACAAAAAAATGGAATATTGTCCAGGAGATGAACAACAAAAACTTTTCCAAACAGAAAGAAGACTGAGCAGACACAATGGTTTGTGGTTAATAAGTGCCCGAGGAAAGAAAAAGAGCAAAATGCAAAGGAAAAAGGGAAAGCTACATCAGTCTGATAGCAGACTTTCATGAATAGCAGGAAGAGATAAGGAGGCGTACTTAAATTACCAATGAATAGAGTAAAAAGATAATAACATGGCAAAAGAAGAGCTCTTTTCAAGAAGCCTGGTTACATTAACAGAATTATCCAGATAAAAACGGGTATTATGGAATGCAGAGAGGAGGGACTTGGAAGATATTAAGAAGTGGTGGCTAGAATATAGAGATGAACCATATAAGAAGGACCCTAACATTGCTGATATGATAAACTTTTCTCTGGTATAATTCTGTTGAGAAGTTGAATAGGCCTTAGAAAGGTTTGATGATAACAAGGCTGCAAGAAGTGATAGAATACCACCTTAATCATTTAAAATGCTTTTCTGCAAAATGACAGTTGCACTATCACTTAGAATTTGTCGGCAGATGTTAAAAATGCCACAGTGGTAATTTTACTGGAAAAGGTAAGTTTATATTCCAGTCTGAAAAAATGGCAGTGCAAAAGAGTACACAAGAAGGAATTTCATGCATATAGAATCCTATCTTTTGTGTATCAACGGATCCATTGTAGTGCATTTTAAAGTGTTCACTATGTTGTTCTGTGTGGTCTACAGTTATAGTTAGAATTAGTGATGGGCAACAGGGAGATATGGCTGAGTCTGGAAATAATACTCATGTACTTTGAGATACATCAATGGCAGATGAAATGGTGATACAAATCTCCATCTCACTCTTAGGAAGGCAGCACCCCTGAACAAAGGTTGTATTCATAGCTGAAGATACTGAGCCAACTGTAGATCTACTGGCTGAGTTCACAACACCCTCCTTCTGGAGGAATCTTCCATAACTGATAACCTCAGAGGTTCTGCAACTTTGTTCAGAAACCCCAGTTCATAAATGCATACTCATTCCTCAGTGATCATTTCTGCCATAGGCCAACAACACACAGGTACCTGATGTAATCAAATATCACAGAGACCCTTTGTCATTTTGGGGGCATTCATCAGCATATATGCAAGACAGTGTGTTACCATGTAGTCCAGTGTTTATAGTAACAGGAGAGAAATAGCCAAGTAATGGAACACTGAAATGGCTGGGGACATGGTGCTGCTGGGGGTAGGGCACTGGTTATTTACCCTGCCTAGTGCCCTATTTGACTATGATCCAGCTCTCCCATCACTTCTGCACAGACCCAAAAGCCTCACACTCTACCATTATAAACAAGCACCTCTATCATGACTTTTCCTTTTCCCTTGCTACTAACAATACCTACACTCCACTAAGGCTTCTGTTAGTGCTCCAAGCATATCTCATGACTCCAAGCTCAAAACCTATGATAACAAGGCCACAATCCACATTATGCCTTTCCCTTTTAAAACTCCCATGCCCCTCTAATGTAACAATAAACTACAAGTTACCTCTGCATAGCTCTATCATATGGGTTTTCAATCTTCGTTATTCTAAAGTATAATATACTAATAAGATTTACCTTTACACACATATATAGATTCACCATCTTGTTCCCTTATGTAATGCAACATATACATTTCTACCCTTGTTACACAACTGACAATAGTCTTGGACCTAAACTTAACTAATCCCCCAAATGTTTCCTTTACTGAGCCCAGATACACCAAATCATTGCCTACTGCTGTCTCTTTGACCCTTTTAAAACAACCTCCTAACACCATGAAGTCCTACCTCAACACAAAATTACAGACTGCAACAATTCATTTAAAATAACAGCACATTTGATTTTATAAAAACACACAACTCCTAAATAAAGAAAATCATTCACATGTCCTTTGCAACTTACTATTGCATAGTAAGGCTCTCTTTGGTTAATAATGTCCTTACCAAGGCTATTGTAAAAAATTCTGTACTTTTATAGAATGTATCCTTTATACAATATTACTTACCAAACTTTCTAATTGCACACAGTTGCCTAGTAACAGATAAACATGCAGTGAACAGTTACATCACACAGCACTCTAATAGACTTTTATACCCCAAATAAACCCACATGCCCTCCCACCTTGTTTCATTGTCTCTGCTGTGTCCAAACCCTCAGAGGGAAGCATAGACACAGTACTCTTTTACCAAACATTTAATCCTAAGGAACCCCTTTTAATGCCATGTGTTGACACGTCAGTTACATAAAGGATTTTGATTGGATATCCAATCATAATCAACTTATAATGTGTTAAAGACACGTGTTAAGAAACTCATTTCAAGAGTTTTGCAAATTAAAGCTCAAGACGTAAATCTTAGCATCTATTTGGAGAGCACAATACGTATTTGTGACTGGAAATACCCTATATTGTAACACATGAAGCTTTCTTTGTTCCATATGGTGGTTGCTGTTATAGTCTAGTAGGAGACTAGTGGTTAACAATGCTGTTAGGCAGAGGTGACCTGTTTTTGCACATGAGGCTGTCCTCCAGGGTGCCCCCCCCCCCCAGTTTTTCTAGCAAAAAAATGTACTATAGCACTTCCGTTCAGGAGGAAAAATGCAGTTCTTTTCTACTGTTAATCTATAGTAAACTGTTCTGAAAAAAATGCAATACAGCATTTAAATACTGGTATGCACTGAAAGCCATTTGGAATCTGCCAATCACACCTGGTAACCCTTTGGGGTTGACTGCCAACTTCAGTGCACCCTAGCTACACTACTGCTGAAAGTTAATCAATAAAGTTGTCTTTTCCCTAAATATGAGCATAATTCCAAAGCTCCACATGCAAAAAAGAATGCAGTAAGAACTTTCTAACCAGAGCACTCATATAACCATTACTTACATAATGTTCTAGACCCAGCAAAAGAAAAAAGGCAAGACTGAAGTTGTACTGGGAGAAGCATTTGCATGTATCCACTTTCACTGCATGAATTCTATTCTTGATGTAAGATTATTCACAAAATGTTCCATCTAAACACAGTTATAAGATTAATATTGTTATAACATGCAAGCATACAGTGAACTGTTTGTTTTACAAAACACTAACACATTAACATCTCAGCAGCTCCAGAAAGTCTCACAGTCTACCCCAACATGTCTACTATGTCTAAGCCCTCTCAGGAAAGCAGTACTCTACAATATTTTTTCATACTCCTGGGTATATTTTATTTAAAATATGTTCACCAGTGTGCATTACAAAATACAACTAAAAGAAAAAAAAATGCATCTGACTACATCATCATATAACAGTGACTTGTACAGTGTCCACATCTTAATTACGAAAGAAAGAAGGCTGTACTAGAAAAAAGACTTACAAAACACATGGGTGTAACACTTGTCTCATACAATTATTAGTCTCACATTCAAATTCAGATGCTATGAATTTACCAGTGTCCATTATCACAGCTTAAACTGGCCCCTGAGCCTTACTTTTCCACTGTTCCCTACTCTTGCCTTCTTTCTCATTTTCAGCTGTTGACTTTTTAGTGACATGTGCATCTCATCTTATAACCATTTAGCTCATTTTATTTTTAACTCCTAAGTAGAAAGGAAACAAACTTTCTTTCTTTTAACTCCTAAAAGAAAGGAAAAAAAAAATAAATTCAGGAATGATACACCTCCCACTGCAGTAGGTTCCATTTCCTATATTGGTGGTTGGTGGACTGAAGGTGTTTATTATGTCCCTTTCCTACATCTCACTTATTGGAATTATGACAACTGCTCTAACTTTCCTATCACTGAAGGCGTTTCTGGCACAGCAGGTAATTAACCCAGCATCACTGTATCATCTCTTGCAACTTACCTGTCCCCCACCCAGCAGCATCTTGCCATATCCATTTCACATTTTGGCCCTTTTTTTCATTTACTTAAGCCCTCTGAATGCCCCCTATAGTCTATTATCCATCACTTTCTAGTGGGGACTAGTCACTTACTCTATATCCCTCTAACTATATCAGATGATGCATTTTTCATCATCATTACTCACACACACATACGTGCGCGCACACACACACACACACACACACACACACACACACACACACACACACACACACACACACACACACACACACACACACACAGTACTTTCAACTTCACCAGTGCCCTGGTCCTCCAGTGCCTCTTCCACATTATGGGCAGGATTTAATCTTACAGATGTAGCAAAATATCATCTATATCATTTTTCCTCTTCCAGATCCTTAAGCTGTAACTGCTATGAACCAATGAAACAGTCTCATTTTCAACACCTGAACATCATTCCCATAGTTTCTCCACATTTTATTGGCAATTAATCTTACTATTTGCAGCTTTATAAATCAGTTTATCTATTCTAACAGCTTGCCATATATGCCATATAGCACCCCCAAACTCATGTCTTGACTGATAAAGCAACCAAAAGTATTCTTCATCTATTCACACTTTGCATCCAGCCATTACAAGCCCCCGATGCCAACTGGCCTGCTTCAGTAATCAGTCTTTTTTTTTCAACTATGCAATTTCAGATGCTCTAGTCATACTTATAATTCTGTGTGCCCTTTCAACTTGCAAGTCTACATCTGGCAATCTCTTTAGCAACTACTTTACCAAGTCTTCTGTGAACATTATTTAGTTTTGTCCTTTTACTCCCTTTAACAAATAATCTTCATATTCTCCCTCTGCATTATGTTTGTTAGGTCTTCCTGCTAACTTGATAGCAGCTGCACCTTTTGTTTCATGGCTCCAAGTTTATCCCTCTATATTGGAGTCCCTCAAATATTGGTACTGGGACGGCCTCTTTTTGGCATTTACTTCTCTGAAGTCTGGGCCAATGTCAATGGCCTCTGGCTAGCTAAATTTTCAGATGATTGCAAATTAGGAGCTGTCATTGAATCCCACACTGACACAAATGTTCTCCAGGAGGGGCTGACACAGACAAACAACTGCTGTCAGAGCCACAGAATAAAACTGAAAGTCAAGAAATGCATAATAATATCCATCAGGAAGTCATCCACCCTCGGTGGCTATCATACTGACAATGCACCTCTTAGAGTTGACCCAGTAGTCAGGGACTTATGGAAACACATGGACAGTAATCTAGCCTTTGACCATTATATGTCTACAGTAGTGAGGAAGTCATTCTATATAACAAAACTTATAAACAAAGTATGGCATCTAGGTTCAAGGAATCATTCTTCCACTGTATTTGGCATTCATCAGACCTATCATTCAGTACAACACCCCCTTTGGTATGTACCTAACCAGGCATACCCAACAACTGGAACATCCACAGAGGTTCCTCACTAAAATAATGCAAGTCATAAGTAACATATCCTATGTAGACCACCTCAAGGACATAGTCATGTATTCTGCCTCCTACATGCTGTTGAAGTTAGATTTAGGCTTGGCATACAAGGCATTGTCAGACCTCACTTGATGGACCTCCTGCATAGCTACAAAATAAACAGCATCTATTCTAAAAACTTAAACCTTGCCTGTGATATAAATAGGACATGCTGGAGAGACAGGTATGTATCCCAGAGACTACCCTGTCTCTGGAACAGGCTCCCCATCCATGTGAAACAGAGTTCCTTCCTAACCCAATTCAAGTGTAACTTGGACAACTGAATGGAAAACAGGAAATTCATACATTGTTTAGCACCTATGTCTCTAATGGACACAGGCAGCTTGTAAATGGTTCATCTCCCAGGCCCCTGCTTGTAAATGTTTAATCTCTCAAGCCCATGCTTACACTTAGCAAGGGTACAGGAACTTGTCAGAGATTTGGGATGTATGGCTAGGCTTAAAAAAGGCACTTGTGGTGATTAGCCTAGTAAACATCTATGAACCTATGAACAAGATTCCAGGATGTTTATTCTTGTATTCTATTGCTGCTCTAAGATGTGTCACATGCCTTCTTACTTTTGTAACTTCCTGGCTCAAGGCTCCAGTGTCTGAAGTAATAGCACCCAACTTTCTGATAATAACTTCAAATTTCTCCTCCATTTTCATGCCAATTAGCTGAAAAGTTTATCCCTGGGATTCATCAAACTCAGTGCAGGAATATTGCTATTCCAGCATGGAGTGGATCGTACCAGTGCAGCACAGCAGAGAACCTTGCATATTTATGAAGGTGCATTGCTGTCTAACCTGTACGTGCATGATCCGTGAATGAGTGCAGGGGGGATGTCCAAGAATTGCTCGCATAGTAAACTCGCCCCCTGCTCTCTAAAATCGCCATATAGAAATTCTAAAGCAACTAACAGTGTCTGCGGACACTATCATAACATAACAGTGTCTGCGGACAACATACATTAGAATTCACATAGAAGCACAGCCCCCCCACAATGGGCCAGCACAGATAATGTCCACAATGGTATGCCAGTGTACATGCTAGCATACCAAATAAATAAGCATGTTCCTGAGATGAATTTGTAAACTAATACCCACTTTATTATGTAGTTGTCCAGATGTCCTGCCCTAAGAGGCAGAAAGCAATGTGCATACCCCTAAAGTAAACAAAAATAAAACCCATGTTTATTTTTTTCCATCCCAATAAAGTTTAAGCGTATCAGCTGTGTGTACCATAGCTTAAACATCCAAAGGATATAAATAGAAACATACAACCAAAGTCATCAAAGTGAAATAGTGTAGTAGCTAGAGCATTTGCTTGCTATGCAGGCACTCACTGTTTGAGCCCCAATGCAGCCCATTCAATTTAATATGTGAAAACAGCACTAAAATTATCTTTTTTATAAATAGGTAGTAAATAATATATATTTATTAACCAGGGTAGTGTAGCAGGTCCAAATATGAGGTGTCAATGTAGTACAGATGTGAAACCCCTATATAAACACAAGTGTCCCATACAGTATAGCCATAAAAAATATAATGTAATGAAAGCACATAGGGGGATGTTATGGAAGAGAAACATACATATCATAAGATGTCATTAAAAAGGAATCAACCCCACAATGCTGATAGTCCATAAAATGAAAGCTGAACAACACTAAATTGTGCTCATCTATGCTTAGCTGGTATAAGCATTGCTTAAATGTGTATGCTTAGCAATAATCAGCACAGTGTAGGTAAGCGGATTTGCTCACTGGTTAGCATCTACCCCTTTAAGCAATGCTTATTTGTGCTAAGCGGGTTAGCCCGTCACTTAGCTTAGCTCAGCATATTCAAAACTGTCCAATCATGGAAAAGTGCAGGAAATCAGCCCTATTTAAACCTCACAGGTGGGAATGCAGCCTATAACCAGTTGTAGCTCATCACTGCAGGCACTATGGCTGGCGTTTGCGAAGGTGTGCACTTTCAGGCACAGCGCTGGGGCATTCAGGAGTCCAGGGTATTAGTTGGACTCCTAGTAAAAGACCATGAAGGGAGATTGCTGCAGGACCAGTACCAGGAATCCCAATACAAATTGGAGGCCTGGGACCATCTCGCACATGATCTCACCAGTGCCACTGGCATCCCTCAGACTGGTGAGCATGTCCAGCACCACTTTGCTGACTTGAAGCATAGGACGAGGGAACTTTTGGACCAGTGGGTCCAAGATGCACTGGTGAGGAATGTCCCAGACGTGTGTAATTATCAGCATCAATAATTGTTTTTCCAAAGTCCAGCCTGTGTACATGATGGATAGGTATGCATAAATGTTTCTCTATCTCCTGTACACCTGCAGATGAGAGGGCCACAAACATGGATGCCCATGCCAGCAGGCTGCTAAGGCTGCATCGCGAGACTGATGAGTACAAATCTAGCTTGTAGTATTCAGGGCAAATATATAGAAAGGAGTAGAATGTCACCTGTGGGTATTTAAAAATGGGTATGGTTGAAATGAATAAATGAGACATTAGCAGAGTAATAGTGATGTACCGGGTACATATCAATAAAAGTGTCTGTACTTGTCAATAAAAGTCAAAACCCAGGACTGGTTGCGTTTACTTTGGTATGTGGTGGTATGAATCGAAATGTGTACAGTTTCTACACTGCAACTATAGCTCTGAAAGCATTAAATAATCAAGGCTCATCTGACAAAGATTGTGGAGTTGTAAAACAGGAGATTAACTATATGAAATGTTCCATGCACCAAAATCTCATCCCTGAATAATAATGTTGTGTTAACCAGTGTTTTCCAGTCTGTGCTATGTCAAAGTATGAATACACAGTATAAGAGCTATCTGCCATGCATGAATGTCAGAATTGTGTCAGAATTACAATGACAGATTGTACAACCAAGAGAGTATTAGGCAGAAAACAGTCATGCAAGAAACAGCAGTTTTTCAATAGCTCATTCTGATGAAACACAAACTTTGTTGGATTTTTTGCACAAACAAGCACGGTTTGAATCCCAAGAGAGGTAGTAAGTTGTATACATAATTTTACACAGGAATATGTGAATATGTGTAGAAACAGGACAGGTAGTGTTAACAGAAATTTCCTTCACAGATCTGCCAGGTAAGAAAAGGTATATCTTAACTGTAAGAAGGCTCTACTCATACACTGTGTACAACACCCACTGTCCAACCCCAAGGCTGCAAATGACAGCAAGATAAGTACATACACCAAGTAGTCTCCTCCAAGGAATGTCCCTCAAGTGTCATGCTGTCACAGCTAGTGGTCACTGCCGCCAACACCCAGGGTGATCGATAGAAATCAAGGCAGAGTATGGCAGTAGCACACACACACACACACACACACACACACACACACACATGCACACAAACACAAACACACACAGTATGAGTACACATATGTAACCCTGACTATGTGAATATGGGTAGAATCAGTCAGGTAGTATTAACAGAAATTTCCACCACAAGTCTGCCAGGTTAAAAAAGGTAAATCTTAGCTGTAAGTAGGCTGTAATTATACACTGTGTACAAATATAACACTGCCCACCCCAATGCCATAGATCGATGTAAAGTGAGGTAACACCTGGAGAGTAATGATTAGAGCAATGATCATTAAAGTTGTGAGCAATTGAAGCCTTTACAGTTGTTAAATGACATCTCTCTCTCTCTCTTCCCCACCCTATCTGCACCAGTAATCTAAGCACATAAATCAATGGGTATGTTTTTCACCAAACATACTGTTTTGACATGTGTCTTATTGTTCTACAAATATTTAAATATTTGACTATTAATGTGCCCTGTTCAAATAATATCAATGTAACCTGCATGCCGTGATATTGCCCACTGTGGTTCCATATATGCATGTGTTCTGTTTCCTATGCAACTGTTCCAAATCTCTTGTTTTTGGTTAATGGGAATACCTATGCATGCTATTATAACTTCTCTTGGAATGTGTTTTTCATGACTAAACAACATATGTTATAAAACTGCAACACCATAGCACATCTGGGAAGGCCGATCTCAGTGGATACCCCTGTCCTGCCTCAACTGACTGTGGCACCAGGCTGCAGCACATCTGGGACCCATATTGAGGCCTCCTCAACAGCTGGTACTGCACCACCTTTGGTTGGAACTACCTCAAGAGATGGGCCCCCCTCTGGGAGCAGGCAAGGACAGGACACCATCACCCATCGTCTGTTCTGGAAATTGGCGGGTAGTGAGCTTCGAAAGAAGTTTGGAGATCTGCTACACCAGCTTGAGGGCTGTGTGACTCATCTTGAGGGTCATCCTGCCCCTCCTGCTCAGCCCCCAGCACAGCCACCTTCAGGGCTGTGAAGGTGCAGTGGTGACTGCCCATGGGTAGGGACCACAGTCCCACTGTATCCATTTGGGGCTTGTGGGCATCCAATTCCTATCCTCCCTCCCAATCCAAGGTGTTTACCTCCCACATGTGTCATATATCACCCCTGTTTGCTGTCTTGTATGTCTTGACTGTCTTCCTACCTAACCTACCTCCCCAAATATACCTACTATCCTTCCCCAACATCCCACTCTCACCTTAAAAATAAAAACGGCAATCTGTTTCCACAAAAAAGTCACTCTATACATAGCTGCACATTTCACACACGTGTCCACTGAACACATGCAATCTGGTCTAATTGGCTTAACAACACATTACTGTTGTCCTCACCCCTCTCTCAGGAGTTGAGAGCCCAAATTCACCTCCAAATTCTGTACAAATGCACAGCTGTTGCTGTATCAGAAATGGACAGCTATGGACCTTCCTTACTCCCATCCTGCACATCCCTAGATATCTGTCACATTATGTTTTTCTCTGCATGTCCCCTTTTTAACCACTTTCCTATCACTCATTTTTTCTTTTCTTTTAAAGAAATTAGCTCAGAGGTAAGTGAAAGTAACCTGAAATAAACAGCAGTAAGTGGCAGTAAGTGAGTTTGCATGATGCTAAGCGATGCCTACAAAGATTAAGCAGTTTCCCATTTAACCATGTGTTAGCATCGCTTACCATCTCGTAAACCCTTGCAAACCCATTTACAACTGCTTAAAACTGCTTGAATCACCCTGTCTCCATCAGCCACTGTTCTGCCCAGCAGCAAACTAATCAGCGCTGCTAAGACATGAACCCAGAACCCTGTACGTCATAGTCAGAACAATTTACCACTACATCTAATATGTAACAATGAATGCTGGTTTTTCAAATATATCATTCAGTACAGGTATAGAATAGTAGGGAACAAACACTGTGGAATCAGTCATGTTTAGTTTATATAAATATACACATATAGATGTGTATGGTGATAAATATTAAAAAGTATATACATCAGATATAAGGAGCTATACATATAAAACAAATATGTATAGAATATATACCTATATATTGTTATATAGACATATGTATAGATATCAAAAAAGGAATATATATATATATATATATATATATATATATATATATATATATATATATATATATATATATATGCCCATAACATGTGCAGTGGAGTTATACCCAGAATCATAACTATACACCTCTTAGTGCAATAATTCTGGACAAAGGCTGTCAAAATAGGGGGACAATGGTCCACGAACAGGGACATATAATGTACGTAACAGCAGTTATAAATGTAGAATGTTCCTAGAGTAACAGGATTCATGTCAGCATACATGTCCAGAAGGATGTGAGTTCTGAAACTGAAATGTATGTCATCATTTACAGACAGAAATCCTCACATCATCACATTGATTTACTACAGACATGAAAATAATGATTCTGTGGAACAGAACATATATATGAGCAATAATCCTGGACAGTCTAAAACAATCTGGCCAGTTGAGAGGTATGCTCAGAACCCGTTAGTGAAACAAATCTGGACCAAGCCTGACCAGGGAGGTGTAAAGCTATGAAACTGGGAACATATCCCAAATATTGGAGTAAATAAGATGACACAGTTGATGTAGTAACACTCTCCTGTCTGTTGTATCAAATATTGACTGGAATAGCCCAAGTCGAAAACCAAATTACTCCCTTCTACTCACTGATATACATCTTCACATCATCCCACTGATGTGTCAGAAATACACAACACATATGAGGGCCAGGCAACAGTACATCTGATAAATATCGGGACATAACATCACAGTAGGGAAACTACACTGAGCTGCTAGGCATTTCATCAAGTACTGTCTAAACTACAAGCAGACTGACACAACAGAATACCAATTTTGCTATGGGAAATACACATGTAATTGCAAATATATCAGGCACTACAGGGATGTAACAGCACTGACCAACAGACACCAGCGTGAAAGTGCATACCCAGAACCAATCTCACCACATTCAAACTGACATACTGGTAAGCCACAGGAACAATTGCGCATATGGACTGTGTGAACAAAATCATCAGCATGTTTGCCACTCACACACTACCCCTATATATATTGGCCCACTTCATAGTGTAGTCTGACACATGACTGTGGTTTGGAACATGTCTCAGTCTGCCCTACAAACATATATAGTTGGTAGAGTACCAGAAGCTGGAGCAGCATGCAAAGTCAGACAGAAAAGGATCCTCCACACTTACATCTATCCCCCACCCCCACACAGGCCAAATAACACATTCACAATACAATGCTACACAATCCTGACAGTCTGTCAACAATTGCCAGAAATACACAGTCCTCTCAATTCTATAGAGTCCCACAGAATTTCCGGACTTTGTCCTCATATATAAGGCCTTCTACATGTAACACGTCTGGCAGTCTGATACATCACTGGGATGATATCTGGAATGATGTAATTATATAATGATACACCTCTTACAGCATGACATCTGGACAAAGCCTGACATATTTGGGGGCAGAAGCCCAAACACAGGGGCTTTATTGACATATTTATGTCATAAACTGAGAAAGTTGCTGGTGTAACAGGGTTGTTGTAACATATATGTTCTGATGGATATGAAGTCAGAAACACACGTGGATGTCACAATTTACAGACTACAATCCTCGAGTATGTTACTTAATTTCCAAGGCCAAAAAATGTGTGAGTAACACACCAAATATAAAAGTGCAAACTCAGGCCAGTCTGCAGATAGCTCTACATTTGGAAGTTATGTCAGCTAGATAACACTACCAGACTTAAATTCATGCAGAACAGCCATATCCACACAAACTCTGTCAAACTAGCATTAGTTCAACTGTATAACAGCAATACTTACATTCTGTCCCTATGTCTGGAACATTCTCCTCCAGTTTGTTGGGCTGTCTCCACAGTGTTTGCCATAAGAGGTCTTCCTAACTACACTCTGTGATGCTGTTTGTCACATCTCCATGAAGTATTCCTCCTAGGCAAGGAAAAGGGGCAACGCCCACAAGAAGTATTCAGTTATAGGAGTGTGTTTCCATGCTATTGGGTATGGAAATGATTCCACATGCATTTAGCAAGTAGGGGATTCCAACTGGTGCACAGGCCATCAGCTGCCCATGAGCATTATCTACTAAAAGCAAGATGCTGCCTATACAAAACAGATGTATATCCTACATCTGTCTCAGTGAGAGAGAGAGAGAAACACACACACACACACACACACACACACACACACACACACACACACACACACACACACACACACACACACAGAAACAGTCAGGCACACACACTGAGACTAATGGAGTTTACCAACTGAATTGAAAACAAATAAACACAGCTATGTCAAACAATCAAGTCTGTAATGGAATGTAGTAGGGGGCATGTAAACATGGAAAATAGGAAGTTCAAACAATATTATGTCTCAACAACACATGCTGTACTAAAATATTGCTGAGCAGAACCTATGGCCATAGAAGCTGTGTCTGTCTGCAGTGACATAGAACATAGCTCATGGCCCTGAGTCACCCCAGGAAAGGATAGCTCACATATGAACATTAATGGAGTGTGTGTTGCACAATACTGACTGTGACACTGCTAGGCCACACCCAGTGCAAATCATACCATCAGTAACTCTGCAACATCCAACTCTGACTTATGCCTCTTTTTTCAATGCCAATGTCTCCAACCAATATAACATAGCTGATCTTATTACCCTCTTGTAGACCTTCCCTATAACTCTTAATGGTACTTGTCTGTCACAAATCACACATAACACTCTTCCCCACCACCCACATCTTGCCCATACTCATGTCTTCACCTCTCCCCGACACTCGCCATTACTATGAATTATTGTTCCCAAGTATTTACACCTATCCATCTTTGCAGACTGTACTCCCTGTATCCTCACCATTCCTCCAACCTCCCTCCCATTCACATACATATATTCCATCTTAGTCCTGCTGACCATCATTCCTCCCCCTTTAGACCATACTTCCACCTCTCCAGGGTCTCCTCAAACTGTTCCCTACTCTCACTACAGACCACAATGTCATCTGCAAACAGCACAGTCTACGGGGACTCCTGTCTGATCATGTCTAACAACCTGTCCATTGCCACTGCAAATATGAAAGGGCTCATAGCTGATCCCTGATATACTCCCACCACCACCTTAAACATACCTGTCATTCCGAATGCAGAACTCATTGCTGTCACACTAGCCTTGTAAATATCCCGTATTATTCATAAAGTTTCCTCAACCACACCTGACCACCTCATAAAATACCACAATTCCTCTCTAGGCATATTGTCATATGTTGTCTGTAAGTCCAAAAAGACACAATGCAGCTATGTCCGACCTTCTCTGTATGTCCCCATCAACACTCTCAGAGCAAACATCACATCTGTACTGCTCTGTCCTGGCATGAAACCACGCTGATGATCAGTAATCCTCACCTCTCTTCTTAGCCTAGCTTCCAACACCTTTACCATTACCTCACGCTGTGACTGATCAATGTTATCCCCCTGTAGTTACTACAATTCTGCACACCACCCCTAGTCTCATAATCACAAACCAAACACATTCCTTCCATTCCTCACTCACCCTCTCACTTTCCTATATTACAGTAAAGAATCCAGTTAAAAAGACCACTGCCATTTGGCCTAAACATATCCATGCTTTCACAGGTATGTCATCTGAACCAATAAACTTTCCGTTCTAAAACCTCTTCATAGCTATCCTTACTTCCCCCTTGATTATCTGTTGCACATCCTGATTCACCATGCCCACATCATCCAACCTTCTCACTCTCTCATTCTATTCATTTAACAGCCCATCAAAGTACTGTTTCCACATGTTCAACACACTCACCTCGCTAGTGAGTCAGTTCCACCATTATCCTTTCTCAGCCTTATCTGCTGCACATCCTTCTTAGCTACATGCCTCTGTCAAGCCAATTGGTACAGGTCCTATCTTCCATCCTTGCTGTCGAACCTTGCATACAACCCTTCAAATGCCCCATCCTCAGCCTTTGCCACAACTCTCTTTGCCATGCACCCCATGTCCCTATACATCTGTCTACTTTCTGCATCTGTCTGACAATCCCACTTCTCCTTGGCCAACCTCTTTCTCAGTATACTCCCCTGTACTTCCTTAT
Source organism: Protopterus annectens (assembly GCF_019279795.1). NCBI lineage: Eukaryota > Metazoa > Chordata > Ceratodontiformes > Protopteridae > Protopterus > Protopterus annectens. The sequence continues at coordinate 395,240,605 of NC_056743.1, read as the reverse complement.
GCCACCAGCAGGTCTCCTTGTACTCCTTCCTCTGTGCAGATGTTACATCAAACCCTGATCTACTCATCTACCTTCCTAGCTTGGATGTAGTTACCTAGATATTTGCTAACTATTCACTTCCACCCACTGCCTGTCTTAACTCTTCCCTGAACTCAAAATCACAATCACCCTTTCTCAGTATCCACCATTTGATCCATGGTGCCATCCTCACACTCCTCCCCCACTTGGTGATCACCAGCATGGTCCCACAGACTAACCTTCCATGCTGCCTGACTACACTTTCCCCTGTCACCACTTTACAGTTATCAATCCCCTTTAAACAGGCTCACCTGGATAGGAGATAATCCACCTGTGTGCATCTTCCTCCATTCTTGTATGTCACCCTATGCCTCTCAGTCTTGTAATACTATGTATTCACCACACCCATGTCCAGCTTCTGTTGCAAACTCCATCACCTTCTCATCTTCTGCATTCCTTTGCTTAACACCATACCTACACATCACTTCTGCATCCCCTCTGTCCCTTTCACCAACATGCCCATTGAAATCTCCTCCAGTCACCACTCACTCACCCTTGGGTACACGCATCACCACTTCATCCAACCACACCAAAGTATGTCTGTCTCATCCATCATGCATGCAATAAGTGAAGCATATGCACTAACAACTGTTAACATTACACCATCAATTCCCAGCCTCCTGAACATCTCTCTACCCAACACTCTTATCACCTCCACAATACTCTTGGCATAATGTTCCTTCAGGTTGACCCCTACACTATTTCCCCTCTCATACAAACCATGATAGAACTATTTATATGTGACTCCGATACACATAGTTGCACACCCCTTCCATCTGGTCTCTGGCACACACCATATATCTTCCTTTCCTCTGTCCAGTGTATCAGCTAGCTCTGTCCCTATACCAGTCATAATCACAATATTAACAGTTCCTGCCCTCACTACCACACACCTAGCCTTTCACCTCTGCCTACCATATGAGCATCAGACATCCTCCAGGGTATGTCTTTGAATGCAAAGCCTACTGCACTATCAAATGACATATGTGTGTTACAGCAATATGAAGAAAGTGCCACTAATTGAGGCCCATAGCCCACCATGTATGTGCATTTTCCTACAGATGTCCTGCCCTAACAGGTTGACATGATTGAATGAGCAGCAAGACTATAATTACAGTCTGCCATACTGACATAGAACAGAAATGTATAGGAGGTATTACCTGTGCATATGTATGTATTGGCAGATGTACCTAGCTGCCTTATAATAACTGACATGACATGTGTGTAACCTTAGTTTCTGTGCATCCAACAGAGTTACACCTCTACAGCTACTGGTGGTGTCATTGCCCTGACACAGACATGGATAGTATAATAAGCATGAGTATCACGCTGAAATTGTAGAGGTGGCCAACTGTGTTCTGACCCTGTGTCCATGCCTACTGCAAACAGATATATGACCACCCACATAGTTGTATGGCCTCAATAAACCTTATTTGTAAAACCTGTCTTCACTAAAGTAGAGAAAACACCTTTGCTGGACAGCAGCAATGCACAAAGCACATAATGTAATGCTATATTGGTTGTAAAGAGCAAAGTAGGAGCAGGCACCAACTGGGTGGCATGTCAACCTTTGTCTGAATGAGCATAATAGGTCACAGGTGGATTACTGTAAGAGTAACTATGAGGACAAATTGGAGACATCCACTAAGGGCAATCACAAGGACATCTTCACATATTTCTGCAGTCTCAGAGGCATCAACCCAACCCACCCTGTAATGGTGGTCAATGGCAGCACATACACAAACAGCATAGCTACAGCCAGCCTACTGCAGACAGGTTTAGGGAAAACATCACCACCCCAGATCACCATCAGTATAGGTGAAAATACACAACACATACAGTCCTCCCTTCATCATCATGGATCAGGTCCAAACTGCCTAATCAAAGTTGACAAAAGCAAGTCCCCTTGGGGCCTGATACCATACCTGTCTGCATCCTGGATGAAACCAAGCATATGCTTCCAGCTCCATTACACAAAGTATGCAAGCAAAGCCTGAGCACCATTGACATCCCATCTGCGAGGAACATGCCCACTGTCATCCCTTTACACAAATGTGAATGATGAATAGTGGTTTAGACAATGTACTGGGGGGAACTTGACACATCAGGACCAGGAGTACAATGCATGTTCATACAGTGCTGCCAGGTACAGGGGTATGATGTGGTTGTAAGTCGTGGCTAATGGTAGTCCATATGCATGTGCTGGCTCTGTAAAGAACTCTTGGGAATGTCTGAGGTCCTGTGATGTGTTTTCCTGTGTATGTCCTCCAGGCACCATGCAGCAGCAAACACCTTACACCAAAGCAGAGACAGCAGCCATGACAGAAGCTGTAATCTTAAACTATGCCAGCCTTTCTGGCCATAGCCAGCAGAATCTGGCAGATCGGACTGCCCTGTCAGATGAGATCATCTACAGAGTAAACATGTTGGGCCACGATGAACGCTCATGCAGTCAGGTCAGGCATAGAGCAACTGACCTGATATGTCATGCCTGGCAAAGGGCTGCTGCAGTAGTGAGAGACTGTACTGCTACTGGTGGGGGGCCAGCAGCATAGGCAGCACTTATGGTGACAGAGGAGCTCCTTGCCAATCTTGGGGTAGCCCCCACACAAACTCAGACACAGGAAACAGCAGTTGTGTAGGTGGGTGGCACCCAGGCAACAGACGAGGAGCACCCAGGTAAGGCCAAAGTGCACATCAATGTAATGTGGTAGCATTTAAACTGTCTTCTACAAAGTCTCTAGATGCATATGTCAGTGCAAAATAGATTAGTGGGCAGGGTGTAGTAATGCACGCAGGTGCACATATATGGTGAAGGACAGCAAACTGCGTAATATCTTAGTGTGTACTGTACCTGTGAAGAAACGTAGAGTTCATCTTATACCAATGCCTAATGTGAATCTGCTGACAATACCTCTCCCTTACAACTACATAGATCCCTCTTGTCTGCACATGGGACAGCAGCCTGAACCCAGTAAATACGGAGTTTCCCTGTTGTGGCTCACCAGTACCTCAGGCATATTAACATTAATGCATGTGACCATGCACACAACTGCTACACTCTACCATTTAGCAATATCTGCATGTTCACCTGTGGTGGTGTTTACTGCATTGCATCATGGTGGTCATGGCAGGGGCCTGTTTGCAGTAGATGTCACATATCAGTAGCATAAATCACAACCTGTCATTGTAGGACCCCTGGACAAAGACCGACAAAATGGGGGGACAAAGGCCCAAAACTAGGGTCATATTGTAGAAATTAGTGGTATACAGTGCATATAAATGGTGCACATACCTGTTAGAATGCCAGGTATGTGTCATATACAAAAATGAGAGCACTAGACAGGTTCAGAATACTGCCAACCTTTCATGTGACCTATAACCTATACAATTGAATTGTAAAGCAAACAAATCTGTTAGGGGAACAATAATGAAACATAACAATAGTACAACAACCTAGATGCATATGTGTGCACAGACTGAAGCCAGTGCTGTGTTGTGGCAGCTTTCAATGTAACTGCAGCAGTACATCTTATTATGTACACAACAGCCATCAATTACAGAGACTCTTTGATTAGCAGCAACTAACGATCAGCTGTCCTACCAGAATTATCCTAACATATACCCAGTTGCCTGCAACAGCAACAGCCATGGTTCACATAGAGCTGACAAAGCTGCTAATGGAACACGTTTGAGACGGATCAGCCTGGAGAAGGGTACCCATACATTTCCACAGCATTGCACATACCATGGAACACAGTGCTGACAGTCATCAAAATGTGGTGAAAATATGGGGCTACAGTGACATTGCAAAGGAGTGGACATCCCACCAATGTCTATGAGAATACAAGACCAAAACTGGCCAGGGAGTCTGCCAGGAGCCCTAAAGCAACAATGAAGGAGTAGCAGGAAACTCCAGCAAGTCCTGGGTGTGTACTATTAGTCACAACAACCTTCCATGGCATCCATATGTCCTGCCTATAGGGTAGGGTTGGAAGATGGCAGAAGTTCCTCACACCAATCAATATCCAGGCCTGGTGAAAGTCTGAAAACAATGCATCAGGTCTCCAAAAAGCAAGTGGGAAAATGTGTTATGGTAATATTGGATCATGGTTGTGCTCATTGGCCACAATTTTGGCATGTGTGTTTGGCACAATATCACCATTGCACATCACCACAACAAAACCACCCCCATGGTGAAGCATGGAGATGGCAGTGTCATGCTTTGGGGTTGCTGTTCACAAGCTGGAACTGGGGCTGTAGTCAAGTTAGAGAGGATTGTGAACAGTTCCAAAGACTGAACTCTTGCAGCTCCAAAATGGTCTGGTGTCTGCTACATAGCTGTGGATGGTGAGGAATTCCTCCTTTCTACACATCAATGGCCCAAACCATACATCCATAACAACAAAAGGATGGTTTCACCAGAATATTCTACACTGGCTGAGTCAGAGCCCACACCTTCATACAGTAGGATATATGAGGTCGACTTGAAAAGGGCTGTGCACAGGGCATGCCCTCGCATTCTGACATAGTTGAAGGTGTTTTGCAAGGGAGAGTGTGCAAACATTAGCAAGTCAAGATGTGCCATGCTGATAGACACCTTCCCAAGAGGACTGCATGCTGTGATTAAATCAGATGTTGCTATTATAACAGAGTATTACTTTAAGGGTGTGCACATTCATGCAACCAGCCTATTGTACCTATTTCAGTTACCAGATGTTACCTGTAACTGATGTGTATGTTCTTCATTTGGATTGCACAGGTCATATGTCATATGGAATTATGGCAATGTTATGACCTGATTTCTGAGGTCTCATGTGATATATCACGAAAACCTGGCATGTTAACAGGTGTGTGTACACTTACTATATCCACTGTAAGCTTGAGAAGTTGTTTAAGTAACCAGCTTTGTTTTAAAATACATGTACTGCAGGTTATGCAGTCTGCACTTCCAATTAGGACATTACTTAGTGGCACCAATCCACAGGCCAACCCAATAATTTATCAGACAAACACAGGAGTTATGAGGAACAGACCAAACATATGAGCCACACATGTAGACATTCAGCAAAACCCTGTACAGTTGGTGGGTATGTTCTGTATCAGTTGCTACAGTGCTATACAGGTGAAGCACAATAATTTACATGGGTGCAGTGTGTGCTAGATGAAGGGCCATCACCTAAAAAACACCACTCATGTATCCCAGAAGTGTAGATTAGTAGTAACAGTAATTGGAAAGGGCTGCACTGCATGATGCTGAGGGTCCATCCAAGGTGTGTATGTTATTGTCTGACTGTCTGTCATGAATACCGCAAGTTGGCTAATGTAAGGTCTGTGTGATGCCTTTGAGTTGCCTCAACTGTGTGTGTGTGTGTGTGTGTGTGTGTGTGTGTGTGTGTGTGTGTGTGTGTGTGTGTGTGTGTGTGTGTGTGTGTGTGTGTGTGTGTGTGTGTGTGTGTGTGTGTGTGTGTGTGTGTGTGTGTGTGTGTGTATATATATATATATATATATATATATATATATATAT
>NC_056743.1:395155000-395230000 GCF_019279795.1 Protopterus annectens | reverse complement strand
AGGTGACTGATATCTGCAGGACTGCTAAAGTAGGGAAAGGGGAACTGTAATGGGTTTGAACAAACCCAAACGCTTTAACTTGTAAACACACACACACACACACACACACACACACACACACACACACACACACACACGCACACACACGCACACACACGCACACACACGCACACACACACACACACACACACACACAAACATACACACACACACTTTAACATTTGCCAGGACTGAGATCAGAACTCCTACCTAACTAGCTATTTGTACTACAGTGTTACACAGTTATCTCACATGCCACAGAGCTTATGGGGCTGAGGTCTAATGAAAGGGACTTTTAAGGTGACTGATATCTGCAGGACTGCTAAAGTAGGAGAAGGGGAAGTGTACTGGGTTTGAATGTACCCAAAAGCTTTAACTTGTACACACACACTTCTACATTTGCCACAACTCGGATTAGAGCTACTAACTAACTAGTTATTTGCAGTATAGTATTATGCAGTTATCGCACACACCACAGAGCTTAGAGGGCTGAGGCTTGATGAAAGGAACTTCTAAGGTAACGGATATCTGCAGGACTGCTAAAGTGGGGAAGAGGAAGTGTTCTGGGTTTCAGTGGACCCAAAAGCTTTAACTTGTAAACCCACACTTTTATATTTACCAGGACTGAGATTAGAACTCCTATACAACTAGATATTTGTACTACAGTATTATGCATTTATCGCACGCACCACAGAGCTTATGGGGCTGAGGTCTGATGAAAGGGACCTCTAAGGTGACTGATATCTACAGGACTGCTGGGAAGGGGAAGTGTACTGAGTTTCAATCGACCCCAAATCTTTAAGTTGTAAACACACAAACACACTTTTACATTTACCAGGACTGAGAATAGAACTCCTACTTAACTAGTTATTTGTATTATACTCTGCTGCAGTTATCACATGCTCCACAAAGCTTATAGGGCTGAGGCCTGATGAAAGAGACATCTAAGGTGACAGATATCTGCAGGACTGCTAAAGTAGTGAAAGGGGAAGTGTACTGAGTTTGAATGGACCCAAAAACTTTAACTTGTAAAAACACTCACACGCACACACACTTTTACATTGGCCAGGACTGAAATTAGAACTCCTACCTATTTATTTATTTGTAGTATAGTGTTACATGGTTATTGCACATACCACAGAGCTTATAGGGCTGAGTCCTGACAAAAGGCACTTCTATGGTGACAGACATCTTCAGGACTGCTAAAGTAGGGCAATGGGAAGTGCACCAGGTGGGGAAGGCCTGTTCATTCCTAGATACTACTGACATTTCTCTAAGTGTATGAGCTTGCCCAGTGTGACCTTCGATAGTACATGTGGGACTCCATTCCAGGGACTGTTGTACTCCAGTCCAGTTTGTTTTGTGCTAAAACCTGTTGGTGCAGGATATCTGGAGCCTATCAAAATGGAGAGACAATGGGCCATATAGTGATTGTGACTATTTCTCTCATTAATGTATGGGTTGCTAGGGTTACAGGGCTTGTTTTAGCAGACATCTGATATATATGCCATTTGACACTATCAAGTATTGTTTCAGTACCTTGTAACATACCTCCTCAGATCATCACAGTGATTTACCAGCAGAATACAAGATGGATGATGCACACACCAGGATTATGGGTCAAATGCTATGCATTCTTGCACAATCCAGCCAGTTGAGAGGTGTGCCTACAAGCAATTGACTGATGGTGCTGTGGAAATGGTCCAGCACCTTGGTGATATATTACAATGATGGAATCTCTGTGACTATCTGTTCTGGCCTGATATGATTTCCATTCCATGGTTAGGTAATATAAGTCAGACAGGATCAGAGTGACAGGCAGACTCTGGTTAGGTTTTTAGAGGATAAGATATGTAGGGGGGTGTCCTGGGTCAGATATGTTTGCCTATAGCTACCAGTATTTTGCATAGGAGTCTTTTCAAAGGTTGATTGCACTTGGAAGGCCTTGTGTGTGTGTCAGACTGTTTGACCAGCATGGAGGTGTGTGTCTGTCACAAATATATGTATGGCCCACCTAATTTTGCTTGGATGGCCACATTTTGGGGTCAGGATGTTGCATAGGATGAGTGATCAGGGAAGGGTGTGTTACTCCCCATGGCTGTGGGTTAAGGTTCTGTGGGTGCAGACATGTCACCATCTTCTAGGATTAGGACTGCCTGCAATGAGTGGATTCCTATGTTTAGACTCCTAGCCCTGCCTTTTGACTGTACAGAGTATCAGAGAATGTCCACATCCATGACACATATATCTTGTTGGTTACCCAAACAAGTGGGTTTTCAAGGAAAAGTGTTTTGCAAGTTGCTCAGAGTTCAACTCAGATATTACTGACAGTTGACAATGCAGTTTCAGACTGCATACCCATCAGTCATTCCATGCTACTATAATCATGCCATCAACTCTATGACATTATTAGAGCAGTATTTCAAAGATGTCCTTCTCTTTGGAGCTTTTCACTACATTATTTATGGCTTTGTCCAGATTTTTGGTTCTCTGACACTGACAGGTTTTCTCCTAGCAGTTAGTTGCACTATGTTGGTGTTATGGACCCCATGACACTCCCTAACAGAGCCCTGTGGGTGAGGCATGGGCATTTGCCACAGGCCTGTAAGCCATGTGTGACAGATGCAGGCTATCTGTAGCAAGGCAGTGCATTCTGATGATCATATGTTCCCAGGCTGCCGACAGTGGACAATGCTGGGATAATACCAATAAGTTGACTGTAATTGTTACTGACAATTGGTTTCTGTTTGTGTTGAGCCATCACTCTAGTTGATGGCTGGATGCTGCTTAAGACTAGGGATATGTTACTGCATTTCTATGGGACTATGGGGGGGTGACACTTCTGTACACAATACACATTTGCAGAGACTGTGCTGATATTTGTTTAACATTTTGGTCCCAGTTAGCATAGTGGTATGCCCTATCTTTGAGACTACAGGCATAACAGTATCAACCACAGTTCAGATTGTTCTGCCATAAACATTTGTAGTTTCAGACTTCTTACCTTTCAAAGCCATACTGCCACTGTCAGACCTGCTGTGATATCACTGTGTAAAAGTCTGTTGATGGGGATTTCATGAACGTCACCATGTGGGGGGCTTTGCCAGATATTTCTGTATGGTTTACTACAGCTGATCTGCTGAGTGAGGCTGGGGGTGGGTATGGCACCCCCGCTTTGACATCCATGCATGTGACCTATGACCACCCCAGTTATTTGGCTCACCACATATACTGCAGTGGTATTTGTCAACTAGGGTGGTACTGCATGGTGTGGGTAGGCCAGTACTGGGAATACACTTCCTGCTGTCCCACAGAGGTGTCAGTTGTCTGCTGCTATCCCAGTAAGCCACCCCATTCCCTTGCATGCTTGAATCAATACCATAGATATCCTATCAGAACATTCCACTCCATTCATTTATTTTGTTAAGGAGACTGACTTACCGTGTGCCTGAGGCTGTTGTGAGGATGGTGCTTGAGGGTTGACTATGTCAGATGCATGCAGTACACTGCCTATACATGGTATGTTATAGGTGGTGTGATGTTTGGCATCCATTTTACTGTGTGTGCGAGTCAGAGAGAGAGTTCACTCCCTGGGGCCCCAGTGTCAGTGAATGTGCTATGCATTGCCTCTTTGCCAAGGACAGGGCATACTGGGCACGCCTCCATCTGCCTACAGAGGGAGGCTCAGGATATTCCTCCTCCAAGTCCCTCTGTGCCTGTGGAGACCTTGGCAATGGTGGGGGGGGGCTGTGTGGTTCTTCCCCGTTTTGTTCCTGCTGCAGCTGTTACTGCAGGATCATATTGTGTAGCATGGCACATACTATGAACAGGTATGCACATGTGTGCACATGTGGTTGTAAAGTACTGCAAGGATCCACCAGATATGTCAAGGCAGCTGAACTTGACTTGAGCATCCCAAACACATGCTGTATAATGATCCTGGTTTGTGCATGTGCCTCATTATGGAATTCCTGTGTGGGCGTGTGTGCATTTTTGATGGGTGTCATCATCCATGACTCCAGTCCATAGCCAGGATCCCCCACCAGATGGCTATATGGGATGTCCCCACTGGCAAACGCATGGTACAGTTGTGATGAATGCCAGATGTGGGAGTAGTGATACCTTCCAGGGCTGCCAGCACACACATTCATGATAATGCCCTGGGCATCGCACATGACCTGTCAGTTGATGGACTGGAACCCCTTGCAGTTTAGGTCGACCCTACCCTGGTCACCTGCTGGTGCTTTGATATGGATGCACGTGCAGTCTATGGCACCAAGTACCTTTGGGTATTCTGCTACATGGTGGAAGAGACACATATTGCTGGTCCTCTCCTAACAGGTGCTGGGGAAGTAAATGTGCTCAGCAGCATGTGGTCGCATGACATCCAGGAACTGGTGGAGTATCTTGGACGCTGATGCCTGTGAGACCTCCATGATATCTGCCCTATCACCATCCTATCCCTCATCTCTAAACTCCTTTAAAAATGCATCCATCTACAACTTCTACCTTGTCTTACCAACAATCACTTACTAACTGCCACACAACATGTATTTAGACCTGGCCATAGCACTACCACTGCCCTTCTTTCCTTCCTAGAAATTGTTAACAAAGACCGTGACTCTGGCTGTACCTTATCTACCCTCCTACTTGACCTCTTTAAGGCCTTCAATACCATATCTCACAACCTTCTCCTAGCTAAACTCTCTAATCTAATCCTAACCCTTTCCACTCTCAACTGGTTCAGTAGTTACCTCTCAAATAGACAGCAAGCAGTCAAATGGAAAAAAGCCACCCCCAGGGTTCAATACTGAGTCCTCTCCTTTTCAATATATTCATAAATAATTTTCATCGCTCCATCCCTAATGCAAAACTTATCCAGTACACAGATGATTCAACTATAATCTGTTCTGCCACCCCCATCCACACTCTCATAAAGCTAACACAAGAGGCTTTCTCTACCACTGAGCAATGGATGTTAGGTAATCACCTAGCACTCAATGCCTCAAAAACCAAACTAATGTTATTTATTCCTTCTAAAACAATCATTAATGAAAAAAAATTCATTCTCCATCAAAAGCCAGAAAAACATATCTCTAGAATTAGTACCTGAGGCCAAACTCCTAGGTGTCCACTTTGATGACCATCTCAAATTCAACTCCCACCTACAAATAAATATCAAAGAAACCCACCAGAAGCTTGGTATGCTTTATCAAGACAATCGCTACCTCACTCCTTCTACTAAGTTCATTCACTCTACCACATTTCTCATACCTTTTCTTCTTTATGGTGCTGCACTCCTAACAAACCTACAATCCCCTCTTAAGACAAAGCTCTTCTCTTGTTATTATAAAATTGACAAGTTTGCCACTAGCCACAAGCCTTCTACCCATCACTGTGTAGCCTTTCATAAATTAAATTGGTTAGAGCTTCCCAATTATCTCATCTATAGTCAACTTGTTCATGCACACAAACTCATTTTCAGCTCCTCCCTCTGTCTCTCCCTATCCTCTACCTTTAAAATGCACCTCCCTGATAGACTCTTGCAATCTAATAATCATAACCTAATTCAGCTGTTTAAACCTCCCCGTCCCCCAGTCAAAAATCTCCTATCCTTCACCCTTGCACGTCAGTGGTACTCCCTACCACCATCCATCCGCACCACCAAAAACCTCTCTTCCTTTAAAAACTCACTTCACTCACACCTTATATCTCAGTGGGAATGCTCCTGCTCCCACCCCACATAACCTCTTTTCTTCTCTTCACCTCTGACTTCTCCTATTTCATATATGGTTTAGCAAGAACCAATACATGTGTATATAACTACTCTAGATTTACAATGCTGATTTTTTATCTCAAAAATTGTTTCTTTAAATGCAGTGCTTTTATTCTGTACTTAATGTAACCATTTTTGTTTCAGAAATTGTATGATTAAATTCAATGTTTTTACTAGTACTTTTGTATTTTCTGTAACAAAAGCATTTATTTTAATTTTGTTTGTAATTTTTGTTTGTTTTTGGAGCTTTTCTCCCCAAAACTCCATTGAAAATGGATTCTTCTTGGCCCAATGGACTATCCTGGTAAACCAACTGCAAATAAATAAATAAATAAAATATTCCCAGTTGGTCTTTGGAAAGTACCTGTAGTTACTGCTCTTAAGGCTACACATACCTTGTTGGTTCTGGGTCTGAGACAAGGCCAACACAGCTCAACAAATTGCCGAAGTATGTCCCTGTCCACCCTGTAGTGCTCTACTATCACCAGATCATGTAGTCCCTGGTAAGTTACCTTGGGTCTGAACAATCTTCTCCTCCTCCTCAGTCTGAGTTGGTTGCCAGCATTATCCTCCTCACCACCCTCAGTCTCTAGCACATACTGAGAGATCAAAGCAACAGCAGCCCCTAACATGTTTTGTTAGTTTTGTCAGTTTAAAATTCCCCCAAATGTGTACAACAGTGGTGTAGATTTTGTGGGAAAAACAGACTGAAAGGTGATTGCATAGTTTGTAGTAGTGTGGTGGGCTGCTGCCTCTGTAATTGTCTGATTCTGATACATTCCACCTGCCAGCTATGTCAGTTCTCCTTGATTGCCTTCCTTCTGCAGTTTCCCCTTCCCATTTCCTCCCTGTTTAAGTCATGATGCGCACCGCACATTCCCGGTGATCAATTGTGTGCATGTGTGTGTGTGTGTGTGTGTGTGTGTGTGTGTGTGTGTGTGTGTGTGTGTGTGTGTGTGTGTGTGTGTGTGTGTGTGTGTGTGTGTATGCATGTGCATGTGTGCACTTATACAGATACATATATATATATATATATATATATATATATATATATATATATATAATTAACTGCGGTGGTGGTGCTGCAGTAGCATTGTCGCCTCACAGTAAGACGTTGTCCTGTTCGATTTTCAGCTAGAGCATCTTCTGTGTGGAGACATGCATGAATGGGTGTACCTTTGTTGAAGGTTGTGCATCAGGGCTGGCACCTCGGCACATAAAAATCTACTGCCAATCATTAGCGGACCGGAGTTCCGCTGTGGCCAACCCTAACCGGGAAAAGCCAAAAGACACAACACAACAATATATAGATATATATATATATATATATATATATATATATATATATAGATATAAAATGTATATAATATCTAATATCTAAATCTAATATATATATATATATATATATATATATATATATATATATATATATATATATATATATATATATATACATATATATATATATAGTTTCACTTCAGAATCTTGAAATATCACAATCCTGAATTTGACAAACTTCATAATCTGGAAGCCCAAAATCCTGAAAATTCAAAATTCTAAAAACTCAAAATCCTGAATCCCAAAAGACTGAAAACACACAGGATACATATACTGACTATAAAGAACACAAATTAGATTACATTCCACCAAATATAAGGAGGGAGGCAAGCCCAATTGCACTCCCCATGTTGGGGGGCTGTGCCCCCATGCCCCCTACTACTTAAATATATCAGCTCCAAGACTGCACTTCTACACTATCATGAGGTATGTTGTAGTATAGCAAGTTAAAAGGGAATGTTACTAAGGTTACAACAGGCAATCATGAACATGTGATGGTATGTTTACCATTTTTTTCTGTGGAGTGCAATCTTGCAGTTTATATATTTAATTAGCAGGGAGTGTGGACGGTGGGGGGGGGGTGCAGGGGGCCCCCTGCACATACTTGGCGAAAAGTGTTATATTTTATTTTGTATGTGTTTCTGTGTGTCCTTCCTTGTGTCCTGAATATTTTCAGTATTTTGTGATTCAGGATTTTGAGTTTTCAGGATTTTGGATTCCAGATTCTGAAGTGAAACTATATATATATATATATATATATATATATATATATATATATATATATATATATATGTAGAATACACATATTTTACATGCAATTACTCCCTTAAGGACATAGCGGTGTTTTTCAGTCTTTATGGGTACATGTAGACCAGTAATGTGTGACCTTACAGCATAAGTTTTAAACACTTTCTAGTCAAACAACCCACTTATGTTGTACTAACAAGGTTGGAAAAATGCCAAAACATGGCATGTCTATAGTTTGTGGTGTTTGGTTTTGTTGGCCTGTATGTAACCATACAGACTTAAAAGTAAAAATTCATAGGCATTCAGAAGCTATGAAGCTAAAACAGTGGTATATCCTTAAAGGGCTGTTTGCATGTATTTCATGGGCCTCCATTATCAGATGTTTAAGTAATACACAGAGAAGACAATAGCTTTCCTGAGTATTTCTTGCAGTTTTTACTGAATTATTTGTCTGCGTGACCTTTTCAATTCAATTCTTGGTTTGGATGTGTGTATTTTATATATATATATATATATATATATATATATATATATATATATATATATATATATATATATATAAAACACACACAAACACACACACACACACACACACACACACACACACACACACACACACACACACACACACACAATCTATCTATTTAGCTATATGGATAGTATATGTGCATATTGACACAATAACTATTGATTTATAAGTGAATCCATTTCAGGAAAATATATTTTGGGTATATGTTGAGGTGAAACTATTAAATATAAGGCTTATTTAGAAGGTTTTGGCATAGTGAAATCAACAAGTACAAAATGACACTTTTTTTATTTAACAAAGCAAAGAAAAGTACATGTATTGGCTGCTTATTTCTGCAGCATTAACCAGTGAACTGTAACTGAAAGGATATGAGGAAATGAAAGGAAATCATAAAGTAAATGTCATAGACTTGCTTCACAGAAAATCTCCTAAATGCAAAATGTCAAATTGCTGTCAGGTGCTGTTGACATTGCTATAGGCAAACAGACTGATAGATACATAAACAGTCAGAGCTAGGCAGACCAACATACTGACAGGTAGTTTATTAACCTACATTTAGGTTAGCATACTGTTTTGGTATGATAAACTGATTCATTTGAGGTATCTGCTTGTCACCACATTAGCTAAACTAATATATAAAATTATCAGATTTTATTTTTTTAGAGATGCAACATCCTTAAGCTGAATCCATTGCAGAGCAAATTAGACTACTCAGAGATTAATAAAAAGGCCATATATTGCTGCCTTTAGTATGAGCAAAATATCACATTCAAGACAAATATATGATTAAAGAATAAAAATGAAAAATAATCTTGATGAGAAGAGCAGCTGCTACATCTGATTCATGAGCTTATTCCTGAAACAGACAGAGCAAAATATATACTGCAAATCACTGATCCTCTCACGTTCTTATACTAGTATAAGTAAGGGAGGCATTCTATTACCATATACATTAAATATTTTTGACTTAGTCTGCACAACATCCAACTACAAAGCCATCATAAGTTTATTTTTATGGTGGCTCAACATTTTTGATGTTTCAGTTATGTCCCTTCCTGATGGCCAGATGAAATGAATGGTTCCAAACTAGTATTATGCTAACATTCCAGTAGGATTGTTTTTTACTGCTCTGAATTTGAAACAGTTTAGTGTATCTGTGGACATGAGTACATTCTATGAAAGGTTTGAATAACTGCCATCACTTACGGTTCATATGCTGCAATGCAGAAATTCCGCAAATTCTAGTTGTGCTGCTTTTCCATGCATGCTCCTCTGTCATTTTCTCTCTTACTTTTGTTCTTTCTCTCTTATTACTCTAATGAAATGTATATAGAAATCGCATGCCCCATGAATTGTGCGTTACGGCATTATTTGCAGTATGGAACTCCAATCTCAGTGGCATAATACAGTCAAGAGTCTGATAAAAAATGACTGTAGGAGTAGCTGAACAGGTACCACACTCACTTTTGACAGTGGAAAGATCAGAAGGCTGTGTGTTCCATCCTCACTCTAACTACGTGGGTTCATGTTTTATCATAAGGGAGTGCTGCACTCCTGAGGTGCATTTACTTGAGGAAATATTAAACTGAGTTCCAAAATGCCTGAGATCATGGTGGTTCAGGATGACATAAAAGCTCCTGTGTCGTGTACTAAGAGTAGGAGAACTTGTTCTGTTTCCTGGCCAAATTACTCACAGTCAGCTTAACTATCACCTTGGGTCTCCTATAAAAAATAAACCATTGCTAGTATAAATAACTCAGTCAAACAAAATACAAAATAAATAAAATGCTTGCAAAACAAGTAAAAGTCCTTCAGTTATCTGACTCAGGTTTATAGATTCAGACATTTAAAATGATCAGTTAGTGTAAAAGACATTAACTGGTACTATGCAACTTAATTATGGCATATACTATCAGATGTAATTTTAACTACATGCAGTTTGAAATGGCAACTTATTTTCTGTGTATTACAAAAGACTGCCTGATTGTGTTTATTAGACTACATGCAAATCAAACAATCAGATACTGAATATTAAAGAAATTATGGAACAACAGCGTTCCCACCCCCTCCTCAAATCTTGAAAAAATTACCACCCGTATAAAGTGATAAATAACTGCATAATCATTAAAAAAAAAACTATGCCTGAAACTCAGCAGCATTGACTCAAACAGCAGTGTACAAAAACTGCAAAGGACTGCATTTAGTACTTTTCCACAGAGATACTGTGTGCTTCTAATGCATATATGCTGGTCATCACTGAAGTTACAGAAATGAGAGTGGGCTGAAAAAAGTTTGCTGCCAGGTTCATGCAGGGTCAGCTCAATATCGTTCTTGCCTATAAAAGCAGACTAAACACTATGCCATAAATTCAGATATTTCAAATTCTACACGTGATATTGACATGGAAAAACTGTAACAAATTATACCTAGGCTAAAGAAAAACACTTTATCTAAAGCAAATATGACAAAAAATAATGTATGATTACTGACCGATAAATAATATCTTAAAACTGCAGCAAATACACAAAGTATATATCACAGAAAAGAGAGGCTAATACCTTGTGTCTAAAATTATTATGGTCAAGACAACTTGAATTACTGATGACCACTCATAAATCTTAATTAATTATATATAAGTATTGCCCTTCATTATCTATTCATTACATGCATGCCCTACAATACTTTATTCTTGAGCATTTCTTACTGTTTCTTACAATTTCTTATTATTTAATAAGTATAATCTTTTCAGGCTTCAATTTTTGTAAATAGTTTTATATAGATGGGACTTGGTTTTGTAAGATTTTGTGTATGTAATGGTGTCTTACCCAAATAAGAGAACATTTTCCTCTCCAATTGCTTATCCAAACGGTGCCTCAGATATCTGGTTTTAGCATAAACCTTCCTCAACAGACACTTTATTTTGATTAATTTATAACTCAATATATTCCTAACCTCTCGGACAACCTTTCACTCTATGTTAAAAAGCGCAGCATCCTTGCCATCTTCAAGGTAAACCTAGATAATTGGTCAGGCAGCCTAAAACACTCCCTGTTCTTTCTTGTGTTGCTCTTCTTGAAGCCTGAGGGAACTTCTGAATATGGGTTTTCAGTTAGGCGTTTAATAGGTTCATAGGTGATTAATAGGCTAATGGTCCTAGGATGCCTTTTAAACCTAGCCAGTTGTAAACAAAAATATACATTACTTATGGGCAGCTATTTGGATTTAGGTGGCACAACATTCACAAGCTGCATCTGTCCAACAGCAGCAGAGGTTCAGGGTTAAATTGCTGATATCTTATCCATTAGTCCAGGTTTTATTTGAATAGAATCAAGGATGAACTCTGATTCATGTGAAGTATTACTTAAGTAAAACATAAATAAAGAATAATGCTTGACAAAGTAGGCTCATCTGGGAAATAATGGTCTACTTAGGGATGGTGTTAGGCTGATACCAGGCCTTCTCTCCCATGGAAGGTCAATTACTTCCATAAAATACACAACTTGTTTAGAAATGTGTATCTGATTTTTACAAAGATTTGCATTGTATTTCAATTTAAGGGGTGTTGTTATTTGTATTTTATATTTCTTTGTGCTCATGTCTGTGATTCTCTGTGTAAAAGTGTGAGCACATGTGTGTCTGTGTGTATGTGCCTGTGTCATGCCTCTCAACCGTACTGAATTCCTTGGTAAATACCACTTTTGAGGGTAAAATATTGAGGTGCCATGAATTCCTGTGTGGCCCCTTTAATTTCCTAATTTCCTCTGGGTTTTTTTTTTACTCCTGACATCATCACATGCAGGGTGTGTGTTATGATGTCAGCTTCTGCAGACCGGTCTGTCAGTGCACAGCACATCTTTCTTTCCCGGCTCGGCTCCTCCTCCAGATAAAAAAAATACCTTCTTTTGTACTGTTTATCTAGGAGAAACCTTTTAATGGCTGCAGGCAGAAGTGGTGTATCTGTATTTAACAGTTGCCCATTACCTTTCAAGGCAGACGTGGCGTATCTGTATTTAATGGCTGCCTGTTATTACTTTTATTGTCTGTGCTTTTATCTCCTATGTGATTACTTTTACTGATTATCTAGGAAAAACCTTGTAAGGCAGGTTTGTGTGTGAGAAAATTCCCCCTTTAAGTATAACTGCTGGTTAGAATTACTCAGACTCAAACCCTGCACCTTAGGTACAAGGAGCAAAAGCCTGACTTCTCTACCCATACCACCATCACTTGTGAGTTAAGGAGTAAACCATAGTTCACAACTGTCCTAAAGTTTACAGAATGTCTGGGATGCTTGACTCACACTTGTGGTCTGTTCCTCTTAAAACTTGTAGTTTTCTGGCAAATCAGTGAGAAATTAATAAATAATGATAGCCATTTAAGTTTCAGTCTTCCTACCTTTCAGAAAATGCATAGTAACACAAAACATTATACTATAGCAACATTTCTAAGATTATACAAGCCCCCCCCCAGTACATTTTGGCTTTTTCCAGATTTCTTGTGCTGCCTAGTTCTTCAAGTGGGGAGAGCAATTTAGTGCTGCTTTTGCCAAGTCTGTTTCTGTTGTTGCTAGTAGCACAGCAGTTAGAATGCATGCTTTTGATGCAGAAGGCTGTGGGTTCTACTCCCACAGTATATAGATGGATTGTAGCTATTCTCTTCTGTGTTGTACTTTTAAAGGGGGTGAATGCTGCAATCCCTGAGAATGCCCTCTTTGGCAGAGATACCTAGTAACTATGAGCCATTTATAATTTTGCCATCCATTCCCTATTGCAATATTACTAGCTTATCATTTTTTTAATGTAACGCATGCATTTTATTCCTCAAGGGCAACAGGCACTTTATTTGTAGATGAAAAAATGAAGTATAAAGTTGTTTGCTAGCAGCAACCTCTTCATTAGTTACAGATCTGTTTTATGTGGAATTATTTAAATGACTTTTACTTCTGCAGAGATTGTGCATATTTGTTGATACTGGTGGATTGTAGAAGTATGAGTAGACTTTTATGATGGAAACGTTCTGAATTGGGCAATTTTGCCATTATTGGTTCATGCATTTTGTTTCATTGCTTACTGGAAAAAATATTCAAAACAATAAATTGAAAATGCACTCAAACAAATGTGCTGTATTATACAAGGAATATAATTTAATACAATCAGGGAGGTGCATCAAAGAACACATGTATGTTTCATGTGCAAGGGGCCTATGATTTGAAAACAGCCCAAAGGTAATCTTTATACGCCACTGGCCAGATGCATTTTCTTTGAATGTGGGTTTCAATGCTGTTTTAATGAATGTGAGTTTCAAGGGCAGAGAAGGTTTAATGCTAAGTCTATTTTCATTGTGAGACTGTATTGCTGTGTTTAGCAGATATCTATTAGTGGTTGTGCAATAAAATGTACAATAAAAGTTTTAAATGAAATCCAAATAATCATTGTAGATGTAAAGCAGTATGTACATTACAGTGTTTATGGTAAATGGGGAGAAATAGCCAAGTAATGGGACACTGGAGTCTCTGAGAGAGAGGGCTGTGTATGGGGGCCCAATTTGACCATGATTTTGTGAGGGGGGAAGGGCGGCAAACTCAAAGATAGCCCCGGGTCGGCACAAACTCAAGCTATGCCACTTATTGGTAGGCCATGGAGAATGACTTTTGGAGGGCCTAGCAAACTATAACATTCTTTTGCTAAGATTAGAATATTGCCTACCATTAAATGCCCTATTTATACCACAAAACCCATGTACTGCAAGTCATCAAAAACAAAATCCTAAGGTTCATTATCTTCTCCACTCCCAATGAACATCATTACTACACATTTAAAAAATGAATACCATTTACTACAGGGTCTGGCTGGGGCCATATTTTGGTTGTCTGTTCTTCAGTTTGCATTTGAAATTTGGCAGCCCCCAATACCATTGGAGTGGGCAGGGATTGCATAATTGTGTATGCAAATTGTATGTTAATCAGCACACAGATTTGTACCTATTTTTTATGGGCCTTTTCCATATTTTTGATGTTTCCAGGTTGAGAGGTATGGTGTGTGTCTGTGTGTGTGTGTGTGTGTGTGTGTGTGTGTGTGTGTGTGTGTGTGTGTGTGTATGGGTCTGTGTGTCTGTGTTTGTGCATAGGCTAATTCTGAAGGTAATTTTTGCATTCTGACATGTATTTTATCAGAGGTAAGAGCAACATAAGCACTGTACCTGTACTGTACTTCTTTCACTGAAGTGCTGACATGATAGGAGGAGGTCTAAGTGAACTGTAAAACTTTGTGCTACAGTTTATAGCACTTAGAACTCCTTCTATTATATCACCACTCCAGTCAATAACGTACAGTAGATGCAATGCTTAAGTTATTTTAAAATAAACTGGAAGTGCATTATAGTGCAAGGAGCACTGTGATTATGCACCTAAATGGAAAAACTGAAAGGTGCTTCTGTAGCATGAGCGTGGACCATAAGAGCACTCTCACAGGTTTGTAATAATTATTTCTCACCCCCTAAGTACTTGTTATGGCTGTGTCTTATGCCTCTCAGCTGTCCCTGGTTATCCTGCCTAATATTTTCTTTCCTTCTGGTGAAGTTTATAGACATCAGTCTGTAAGTATCTTATTTAACTAAATTACGACAGTATTTAAAAACTGTACTTGATGTTTTCATCCAATTATATTTACTTGCTGTCCATCTGGCAGCACTCACTAAGTATATTACTGGTTTTCAAAACTGGCAAAACAATTTACATTTTTTTTCTGTTATAATCAGTTGTGCATGGTATAAATGCGCTACAAAGATTTATGAAAAAATTTCACTGATCATAACCAATTATTATGTGTTATTGACAAAGATGTCAATAGGGTGGCCACGGTGGTGCAGCGGTTAGCATTGTCACCTCACAGCAAGAGGTTCTCGGGTTCAATCCTCAGCTGGGGTGACTTCTGTTCGGAGTCTGCATGTCATCCCTGTGGTCGCGTGGATTTCTTCCCACATCCCAAAGACATGCTGTAGGTGGATTGAATACTCTAAATTGACCATAGGCGTGAGTGTGTTTGTGCCTCCTGTGGAAGGGTGGGTGCTGGGCTGGCAACTTGATACCGTAAAACTCCACTGCCAATCATGAGTGGACAGGTGATCCACTGTGGCAACCCCTAACTGGGAAAAGCTGAAAGAAGAAGATTGACAAAGATGCCAGTGTGACCAAGTTACTTAACAAGACATCATTTGAAGGCTGTCCCTGAAAAAAGGACTGTGTGTCCATTGGGCCTTACCTGGTAAAATACAGGGTATTATTATTAAAACTTTATCCACCCCCAAAGTGCCTTTTTAGGCAATGCCAAATTGACAAACCTACCAACTTAGCAAAATCAACTCAAATAAACCTCAAGGTATAAATGCTCAATGTCAGGAGCCTAAACAAATGACTACACTCCCTCCAGGCCTGCCTCGCACTCAAGAATATAAACATCTGTGCAGTTGCTGATACATGGTTTAAAACAGCAGAGAGTACCTCAGCAGTGCAAGGTTTCAGTAACTTCCACAGTTTTGACAAGTAGCTGCACAGAAAAGGGCTAAAGGAGAAGGATGTGTCTTACTATATATCAATAACAAGAATGCCTCTAGGGTGGTTATCCAGGATGATGTTCTGGAGTTTCTCCATGTGCGGATCACCATAGACAAAATCTCATACCATATCCTTGCCAGCTCTAAGTCATATTCCATGTCCAAAGAAATTCAAAATGCATACTTGAACGTACTGGAGACACTTACCATCCAACCAAACACCCGAATCATGGGAGACTTTAATTACCCTTCTATAAACTGGGAATCATACACAGCCTCAAATCTACTGGAACAGAGATTCCTGGACTTTGTAAATACAAACACATTTGATGAAATAGTAAATACACCAACTAGAGACTCCAAAATACTGGACCTTGTGCTTACAAATATGGGAGAACGATGTACCACCCTCAGTGTCTCATCCTCCCTGGTAAGGTCTGACCATAAAGCTGTCTACTGGATACACTAAAACTTAAACTTGCACACAAAAAATGGAGAAGGGAGCGGTGGCCAAACAGAGTACAGCCCGAAAATTCAAAAGTTCACTTTATATCTTGAGTGTGCTCTGAACTTTTTGAATTTTCGGGCTGTACTCTGTTTGGCCACTGCTCCCTTCTCCATTTTTTGTGTGCAAACATAAAGCTGTCTACTTTGAAACCAATATCATCTCTATAATCCTATTAAAATCAGTAACAGTTAGGAGCCATTCCAAGTCAAATTACCTTTTATTAAGTTATAGTTTGTCAAAATTCAGTACCGTTCCAAGGCAAGAGAACACAGCAACCAATGCAGAATTGCAGAAACTCTGTACAACCATGCCAATGATTTCACAGAGGCTGCTGTACCTAACAGAAGTTATCAGAGGACTAGCCCTAGAACCAAACCACCCTGGTGGTATCCCAAATTAAATTGTTTATACAGAAAAAGGAACAAAGTATTACAAAAATCAGGAAGAGTAATTCCCATAAAGATAGAAACTTTCTCTTCAAAGTAATTGGGCAAAAAGAGGGCTAATTCAGTCAAGCAAAGCCAGCTTTGATGTTAAGATAGCCTTCTATGTGAAAGATATACATAAGACCTTCTACAGCTATGTCAGAAACCTCAAGAGCAGCACACAGCAATGTGCTGAACCAGTGATTAATTGTGCCACATCCACTGAGCCTGGTGATATAACAAACTTGTTAGTAGACAAATTCAGTTCCAACATTACCCCCCTCTCACCCCCAACCATCCCCTCAAAAATACCCTCAGACATAACCCCTGCAGCTATAACTGGGGAGCACATGCTAGCTGAAGCCATGTAAGCCAAGAACATGACCTCAATGGGCCCTGATAACATCCCAGGATGCCTCCTAAATAGTCTGTGGTATGACTTATCAGGACCCCTGGAGTCATTATTTAACTATAGTCTTAAAACAAGGTTTGTGCTATGTCAATGGAGGACTCTGACAGTTATCCTTCATCGTAAGGGAGGACCTTCAACAGATCCTGGAAACTAAGGACCCATTTGTCTGACAAGTTTTATTTGCAAAGCCATGGAAAGTATTATTATGGAAATTATCAACAGGAGACTTTCAAGCACAGGACCATCTGAGATTGATTTTGTCAAAGAAAGATCATGATTACTGAATCTGGCAGACTTTTTGCAAATGTCACTAAGGCAGTGGAAGGGGGAGAAAAATGATGCATTCTGAATGGCTAGATCTGGCTAAAGCATTTGGTAACAATACCCCACTCAGGCATTGTCAACAATCTTGTTGCTAGGTATAGCCCCATTTATAACATGCTGGATAGCTAGCTGCTCATTGATAGGACCCAGGTGGTTAGAATCAGTGAGGCCACTTCCACAAAGAGGCAGGCCACCAGTGGAGTCCACCAGGGCTCTGTGCTGGGCCAACCTTTCTTTGGAGTCTATTTCTTGGATGTCAAAGCTAATGTCAAGGGCCTTTGACTGACCAAGATTAGAGTTCATCACAAACTGGGAACAGTCATTGAATCCCTCCAGGATCAGAACACACTTCAGGAAGGTCTAATGCAGACAAATGTTTTGTGCAAAAGCCATGGCTTAAAACTCAGTACCAAGAAATGCATTATATTACCTCTTGGGAAATCTACCACCCTGATAGTACCTCTTGGGAAATCTACCACCCTGAGTAGCTATGCCATCAATAAAACACCCTTATAATTTGATTCACTAGTCAGGAATCTCAGAACTCATGTAGATAGTAACCTAAGCTTTGACCAGCATGTGTCCAAGGCAGTAAGAAAATCCTTCTATGTTGTTCAACTTATAAACAAACAAGGGTATCACATCTAGCTCCAGAGAAGTCATTATATGTCTGTACTCAGCCCTCATCAGACCGATCATAGAGCATAACGCCTCCTTCAGTAGTACCTAACCAGACACATGCAGGAACTGGAATATCCACAAAGGTTCCTTACAAAATGAATACAGAAAGTAAACATAATGTCCTACATTGATCATCGCATAGCCCTGTCCATTTACTCTCTATCATACAGACTTCTGAGAGGTGATCTTTGACTGGCATAAGGGCAGCCCTGCACCCTGTTTTGATGAACCTTTTAAACATGCATAAAACAAACAGCATTAAGACTACTAGATTAAAAGAAATACATTTTGCTTGTGAAATAAATAGGGCATGTTGGAGAGACAAATATGTTTCAAAGAGAATTCCCACTCTCTGGAATAGGCTCCCCATCTATGTGAAGCAGAGTTCCTCCCTATCGCTTTTCAGGGCCAACTTGGACCAATGGATGGATAATCAGAAATTCACCTCTTGTCTGACTCCTATATCTCTGCAGGACAGAGGTAGTCAGTAAATCAACACCTATATAAATCAAATTTGTGGGTCATATCTGGGTTGCACAGTTAAGCTTTTAAGGGCCCTAGTGGTCGTTAGCCTTCTATACTCCTATGAAACTATGAACTTATCAACCAAGATTCACCTCTCAAGTTTTGCTCTTGAGATGAATTTTTGGCACCCATGTCTCAAAACACATAATAACATGATTAGGATTGGAGACCCAATCATAGCCCTCTGAGCTTGGTATTGCAATAATTTTCAGAGTGGTTTGCAGCTGTAACTTTCTGCTTTGTATTATTTTTTTATTTTATTTTTGACTAAAACACACATGCTCAGTATCTGGCATTGTTCAAGGAAAACATCCATACACCAAAATTGTAATGTTTTGACTGTATCTGTGGTGGGGGTGGGGTTGCAGAGTTGTAACATTTTGTATTAGCTTTATAGCATTGCAGAAGTCATACAAAAAATCAGATAAGCTAAAGAAAAAAAAAACAGTTTTCTCTGTATGTTGCTCAGTGGTATATAAAATAAGAGCTATTCTTTATTGTTTTTTTTTCCTATGGCCTTTTGAGGTTTGACAACACTTTAGCAGTCATGAAGGGATCTATCAAACAATGGAAGCTGACTATTCTGAAACCACACAAAAGACCAGTGAAAACAGCTCTACTTTCCAAAATAAGAATTTAATAAAAACCTTTTAGTTGTCTCTCCTCTCCTAGCGCCTCGGCTGCAAGCCTTTACAGAGTAAAAAAGTAAAGCTCACTCTCACAGTCCTTTTATACAGCTGCCATATCAATTAACAATTCATTACATAATAAAATCAGTTCCTAATTGTTAAGCTAACAATTAACCCATGAAGTTCTGCCAATTGCACTCTTTATTCATTCCTAAAGGCTGTAAAGTTTCATATTTCATTATTAAAATTGCTTCCTTTCTTCTTAAAATCTTTTTCAATACATTTTCATCTCCATATCTGTTATATACTTGTTCCAAAATAGTGACTTTCATATTGTCTATTATACCCCCATGTTCTGAATGAAAATGTTCTGCCACTGGGCTGCTCATCTTCCTATTTTTAACATCCCTAACATGTTCTTTTATTCTCTCAGCCAGACTTCTTTTAGTTTCCCCAATATAGCCTTTGCCACAAAAGCATTTTATAAGATATATAATCCCCCTGCTAGTGCAGTTAAATGTTCCTATAGTATTAAAACTTTTCCCCTTAATATCTTCAGCTTCTCTGATTATGTAAGGGCATATTGCACACTTTCCACAGGAAATGGAAGCTGACTGCCACTTAATCACATGTCATACAGCTGTCAAACTGTTTTTGACAGCTATTTTGACAGCAGTCACAGAGTTGTTAAACTATGAAATGTTACAATTATTTTGAGAGCTGTAAGAAGAGCTGTCCTTGTAGACTTGGGTTATGTATTTAGCAAAAGCAGTATAGAGTTGTAAAGAATCTCCCCAAGTGCATGATTTATTTCTGTGAATACTCTCAGCTAGACTTTCTTCATTTTTAAACGAAGTTCATGAAGAAACAAAGGTGCAATGTTTTGGAGGTTTGACCAATCAGGTTATAAAGCATTCAGGATGGCCAATTTCTAAGCAATATATAATAAGTGTTATTTGATATTAAGCGACTACAAATAAGATACATATAAAGCTGTTAAAATTACATTTTGTCATTGTTAAGATTGTTGCCTATACCTAGTACAGGTGATAAACAATAATTATGTAACACTTGAAATAAACTGAGCATGTTTTTAATATAGCAAGTCCTTGCAAAGAGAAATCCACCATTTTGAAAGTGAACTAACACCCATGGCAAAAAAGATTAAAATTTGGCATAATTACCATAATCAGTGACAAAATTGACAAGTACAAACAGATAAAAAGTAATTTTTCAAGTTAAGAAACTGGAAAAATAATAGAATGGGAAGAGGCCAATAATATATTTGGACTGTAAGTTAAAGATTGCCTTCCCTATGAAGGATTGATATCAGAGTATAGGCAAAGAGAAAGAAATAGGGGGATCCTAAATGAAAGACCAGCACTGGTAGTATTTTTAGTAGAATCTAGAGCAGAAGCTTTCCATTAAAATTGAAATAATTAGTAGAGCATATGAAATATTGCATGATAGCTATAAAAGTCAATCAGAAGCGTTTTGAAAGGATTGGGAAGAGATACTGGATAAGCATTTCACAAAGAAACAATGGGAAGATGTCTGTATGTCTCCCAAATATGCAACTAAATCTGGAAGATTTAAGATTTTTGCTTGAAAATGTTTACATAGATATTTTTATACCCCAAGTAGACTCCAGAAAATTTTCCTCAGGTAGATAGCAAATGTTGGAGGTGTGAAGAGGAAGAAAGAGATAGTTGGGAATATATTTTCTAGGAGTGTGGTGGGTTAGCAGACTTTAAGGATTCCTTGTGGTATGCACTGTCAGAGCTACAGGGTGGGTGGATTGCTGTTAAGAGGGAGATGATTTTTCTGAGCTATGATACAGAATCAGAATTGCCTAGACATTGTAAGGCCTTGCTGTGTCTAATTATAGTGGCTGCCAAAAGAGCAATTACCAGAAAATGGAAAATGAAATGTAAACCAACTATATTAGAAGCAGAAAATATAGTAACATAGATAACACAACTGGAATTAAAATCTTTAGAAAAGGCTAGAAGCAAACTACAAAGGAAATAAATGGGAATTGTGGAAAAAATACACACAAGAGAGGAATAAAGTTTAAAAGAAGGCAGGATTTAAACAAACTATGTAATGTTTGACTGACAATTGTTGGATAGATTATAAGTCATGTATGTTTGCAACTGGGAGTGTGTCAGTATGGTGTATGATGTAAAATGCTTGTAACTAGCATTATGTCAGTATGATTTGTTTTCATTTATGTAAATGTATGATTGCTTATGTCATAAGTGATGGTTTAATAAAGCTGTTTTGTTTAAAAAAATGAGGCAGGAATTGTATAATTTATATAATATTGCTTAGGTTATTTGATATATAGCAATATATGTGAAGAATAATGTTTGCAAATGTTAATTTGTTAATATAGTTTGATTACTTTTGTATAAATGTAAATGTATGTCACAAGTGATAATGCAATAAAAAAAGAAAGTGGCATTAAGTAAAGAAAGGAAGTACTTTGAATTATAAACTCATGTTGACATTAAATATATAACCCATCTTAGTATTGTCTGAATATACTAATAAGAATTTTTATTGCTATTTTTCCTCTTTTTTTTTATAAAAAGGACAAGATACATGGAATACCAGTGGCAGAGAACATATTAGCATAACAGAACATAAGCAATCAGTGAACAGTCATAGTTATACAAAGCAAATTAGCATTTGGGTACTCACACTTGAATGTATGACAACTTAAATGACATGACATTACTGTCTGAAGTTTGAAGAAACTTAGCACTGACCTACCTTGGTCTTAATAGGATCTGACACTGACCATTCTCACTGGATAACTACAACCTTCCTAACGTATAGCTATATCTTGTACTAACTATATACACTATTTACAATTTGATGTCACCTCTGATGGTCTATTAAGTTGCACTTTCATTACCTCTCAAACTGAAATTGAATAAAGGTTAAGTTAATATTTTGTTCTTTGACAGTTCCCTTTATTTGATGTAGTAGCATTTCTTTTATTCCTGGAATGTATATAGGTCTACCTTAGACATCTAGAAGAGCTTTCCAATATTTCTGATAATAGGATAGTTTTTTTTTACTTTTAATAATTAACTTGTTAGCTAATACATATTTTGTAGCCAAGTATTTGTAGTCATCCCATGTAATTTTAGTTCTATCTAGCCAGTTTTGAGCTATATATGATTTCAACATGGCACATAGCATTATTATGATGTGCTTATTTGCATATTTGAAATTTATGGGGAATATATGCAAAATTGCAATTTCCCACAACAAGGTGGATTTAGTGTACCCCTTTTTTTCCAATTTAGATCTTAGCAAACACCATCATTTATATACATTTTTGCAGCTCCAGAAATTGTGTAGGGTGTTGGCTACACTATCTAGGCATGAGGGGCAGAAAAATGAATGGGTAGGGTTGATTTTATTTAGAAAAAATGGTGTGTAGTAGGCATTGTTTTTAATCATAATTTGGGTGTATATTAATTTTTGAAAGGGGTTAGTTTCATGGTAAGTTCAAGTGCGGCAGTTTATTGATCAAAAGCAATCTTGCTGTTCTTTCCTCCCAATATTTTGAGTATAAAAACGAGTCTTGGTATTTAATTTTTGTTATTAATCTATAGGCATTTGATAGCATTTTTGATCTTAGAAGCAATAAGTTTATAATTTGTTGGTATAACTGCATACCATGATTGCCAGTTTTGAAATTAGCTCGAATTGTGTTGGTTAAATATATTATTTGCTTAATTATGTTATAACTCTTACTTCTAATCTTTGCCTTATGCTTTCAGTCGAGAGGTTTTTAATTTGGTAAAAATCCCAAACTGTGCATTTTTTAATTAATGGGTACTGGTCTCGGTTTAACATAGTGTTATTTAATCTGATCATTGGGTTTAGGTGTATTGGTTGTCCAAGTAATAGGGTTTCACTAAGATTAAGGGAAGATATAAGCTTCTGAAATAATAAGCTTATCCTTATGATTATGGGGTGAATTTTAAAAACCCTTAGAGTCTTAATTTTTAAAAAGGGTATGGCTTTAGGGTTTATGTTTGAAGAGCTTAGATGTTGATAAAATAATTTAATCCAAAGTGGGTACCATTCTTTGTTAGATGATTCGTAGTTTATTTGCATGATTCAACTAGCATTTATAATGTCATAGTATGTTTGAAAATCAGGTAGTTCTCAACTTCCTTTTTCTTTGGGTAATATTAATCTGGAATAGCTTATTCTGGTACTTTTAGGATGCCATATAAACTTTCCTAAAAGTGTTTTTAATTTGGTAAAAAAAACTATTTGGTATGCATTGATTAATAGTGTTGAAATGGAACAATATATTTGGGAGAATGTTCATTTTTATAATTGCAGCCTTAGAGGGGCTAGATTAAGAATTAACCATCTTTTTATGTCTTCTGTGATATGTGTCCATGTTTTCTACAGGTTATTTTTAATCAAATCAAAGTAGGGATGAGTAAACATAATGCCCAGCTACTTGAGAGAGTAGTTGACTTTGATTTTAGTTTCAGGAAAATAGAATTCCTTGTGTCGTAAGGGGTTCAGTGGGAATATAACTGATTTATTTGGATTAATGGCATAGTTAGATATTTTAGAGAACTTTTTAATGGAATTTAGAATCTTTTTTAAATCAGTATTTTGGAGTTCAAAATAAATGTTAGGGTCATCAGCAAAAGCTGTATATTTGATTTGGACTTTAGAGATATGCACAAAATGATGATAGGTTCATTGGCTTATTTTAAGGAGAAGAGTTTCGATATAAATATTGAACAGGTATGGTGATAGCCGGCATCCTTGTCTTGTACCATTAACAATTTGGATAGGTTTTCATTGCTTCTTATTTATATAGAGTGTTGTAGTAGCCTGATATTTAAGGCCTTCACCATAGCTATATACTCATCAGAAATATTGAAATCTTTCAGAATCATAAATAGAAAGTCAAGGTTCACTCTGTCAAAAGCTTTGGGTGCATATCTGGGGCATCTATCCTTTGCCATTAGACTGATTATTGAGTCTATAGTGTGTTGTCCCAGACCTGTCTATTATTCATAAAGCCAAATTGCTCAGAAGATATAATGTATGGTAAAACATTTTTGATTCTGTGTGCTAAAATTGTTGATAGAATTTTGATATCAATATTAATAAGAGCTGTTGGTCTATAGTTGTTTGGATTTATGGCACCTCAGTTGGATTTTGGTATGAGGATAGTTTTTGAATTATTTATATACAAGTCCATGGTTCTAAACTTTATTATGTATTTGTAAACTTTCAGTAAGACTGGTGCTATTAGTTGCTAAAATGTCTTGTAAAATTCTGCCACATACCCATCCGGCCCAGGTGCTTTACCTGGTTTCATCTTGTCTATAGCTACTATAATTTCCTCCATTGTTATTGAGGCTTTGAGATTAATTATTTGTGTTTAATTTAATAATGGAAATTGTAGTTCTTCTGTGAATTGATAGAAAAGTAACTCACTGGACTGGTCATGGGGACTGTATAATTTGGCATATCTCTTCAAACGTCTGGACAATATCTTTGTCCATAAATAGTGTTTTATTATTATAATTTATTGGCTTTATTTTGGAAAGGGAATGTTTTTTATATTTATGATCCTTGCCATCACTTTTGAGGGGGTTTGGGCCCACTCTGCATATTTGTGGAGAAGATTCGGTTCAATGAAAGAGTATTATTTTGTTTGAATTTCATGTAGTTGTCCTTGGATGGTAGTAATTTGACTTTCAAGCTCTGTGGAAGTGCTTTATTTGTAGTTCTAGCTCTATACATTTTAGTTTAGATTCTATTTTTGAAACTTTTTCCCTATTTAGCTTTTTATATAAAGAAGCTTTTTGAATTAAAATTCCCCTGATAGTGGCTTTTGTTGCTTCCCATTGGATATCATAAAGGCATTTCTGTTGCCTCTAAATTATTGTTAGTTTGGGTAAGGATTTCTGTGACTTCTTGTAAAACTTCTTTTTTCTTTATTAAGTTTGAGTTTAAGGTCCAGTTTGCTGAGATTTGAAGCCTCTGTTTAGATTTAGCCTCCTTTATTGTAATGTTTATTTTTGGATGGTCTGATATGGTTCTGGGGTCAGTGTTATAAGTAACTACATTATTTAATAAAATTTCAGAGATTAGGAATATCTTTCCTAGACCATGATTTGTGGTATGGTGAAAAATATGTGAATTTATTAGTTGAAGCATCATTTCTGTAGTTTTCAAAGGGGCAGACAGGTTAAAATATTCTAATACTTCAGGTATTAATGTGGTAAGATGTGCAGGTTGCTTGTTTTCTTAATTTGTTCTATCTAATTCTGGGTTAATTATCATGTTCCAGTCACCTCCTAAGATGTACAGATAATTAGGAAATTTCTCTAGAAGGTTGTAAATCTTATAGAAAGGCTAGCTGATACATGCATGGGCCATATACATTCAAAACTAAAAAAGGCTTTTTATACATAGGGAATTCACAAGTAAAATAGCACCATCTACCATTAGGGTCATAACTACTTGTTAATATAGTGCCATTAAAAGATTTTTAACTATTGTGGCCACTCCCCTAGAAGCTGTACTATTACCAGCAGTTATAATTAGTTTCACCCACTTTCTTTTTATATCTTTTTTCCATTGTTATTTCATCATATGAGTTTCTTGAATGAAAGTTATCTCTGCCTTGGATTTATAAATTAAATGCATAACTAGATTCTTATTTTTCTTATTTTGTAAGCCCTTTACGTTCCACGAATCAACAGAGATCATCTAAGAGAGTTACCAACAGATCAATGCTATTTTAAAACATTTGGTTATA
The DNA here is from genome assembly GCF_019279795.1 of Protopterus annectens. Taxonomy (NCBI): domain Eukaryota; kingdom Metazoa; phylum Chordata; order Ceratodontiformes; family Protopteridae; genus Protopterus; species Protopterus annectens. The sequence continues at coordinate 395,203,693 of NC_056743.1, read as the reverse complement.
AGGGACAGTTATAACATTTTTTGTTTTGACATGGCATTTTTATTGGGGGTCAGAAATATGAATATGAAGGTGACATCACTCCCTTTCAGACCACTCCCTGTGCTTACCCACGAATGTCTACTAGCTGAAAGAGAAATAAGTAAATCATTTACAATTATATTACAAGAATTTTCTGTAATTCTAAGTCCCAACAGACTCACAGCAAAATAACAGCCTACACAGTCCCAATATGCAGGTGTTTGAATACAAGGTTACTAACCATTACTTACTTATAACATTTTTTGCCTGAGCGCTGTACACAATACCTTTATCTAGCTTAAGGTAACTAGATGTTTAAGAAACCTTAAATAATGCCTTTAAATAGCATAACACTACATTTCTGGCACATATACTAATAGAGATTTTGATTCCCCAATAGAATCAGAATATATAGAATACATGTTATAAGAAGTTGCATTACATACCCAGCTTTATACAAACTGTCTGTTAAAAGATTATTTAAATATTTCCTGGAAATGTACATCACAGGCTATGTGGTAAGTTGTTGCAAGCAGAAATATTACATTCAAAACAGATTTGCTACTGCTTTCTGATTGTTAGAGGAAGCTTATTCCATAACATTGAACTGCATTATGTAAATTATCTGCCATGGTTTCCTATTACTGGTAGTTATTTTCAGTATTAAGCTTTACAGTGTGGTATTAACTCCCCGAGTGGTACATTCCTTGTGGAGGCTTTCAAATAGAACTTGGACAGAAGTTTACATACAAACCAGACATAAGTCATCTCTAAGTACCCTAAAATAATTAATATAATGACAATGCCTTAAAATATTCTGAAATCCTCAGGTTTTGGAACCCCTTGTGATTTTTTTTTCTAATTAGGAGTATGTCCTTTTTCAAGTTTAGTTGGCTTCCTCAAGATATCAAAACAAAAATGTATTCAGTAAGGAGCCAGAACAGTGAGATAACATTGGTTACAGTGAATTCCCTTGAGTGAATCAACATATTCCATAGAATTCAATAGTTTACATGGTTTCCTTTCCTAATTTTGATCAAAATATATAAAAATCAACATTTCACTATTTGCTTACCATTGTCCTTATGTCTTTAATATCTTTTTTCTCAACTGATCATTTATTTTGTAGACATAATTTTTGTCCTTTCTGCCATGTCTCATCTTGCTTTATTTGGACATTACAACTGTACCAGATAAATAATTTGCAGACTGTCTTGGACAACATCACCATCCTTTACTGAAATATTTCTAACTAGTTTGCAGTCATCAGTATAATAGGATATGTAGACTTCATTTGCTGGTTTTATATATGTAAACAGTAGTAGAAGAAAACATGGCCACAAGGCAGAACACTGTGTGCCATCACTGGTTATCTCCATTGGCATAAAACAGCAACTTCATCCCCATTCTTAACTTATGCCCTATTTTGTAAGTTGTCTATTGAAGTGTACATTGAATGACACTTAACTTCTATGTTATTCCTTTATGCAAAATTGTGTCAAATGCCTTAGCAAGGTCAAGATAAGCAGCATCCACTGTTAGATCTTTATCAAGTGCTGCCATTACCTCCTTGAAGAATATCACAAAACTCCAAAAGTAAGAATTCCCTTTGAAAAACATATACTAGTCCAAGTCTAGTAGATGAAGGTTCCCTATGCAATTTATGACCAATCCCATGGTTGTACATATAATTCTCGTCAGGGTCATCAAACAGCCTTCATAGGTATGCCAGCAACAACCTACTCACCAGTCCACAGGATGTCAAAGATAGATGTAAAGAAGAGATCCAGCAGTTTCTGAATGAAAAAAAAAAACACAAAAGCTGTACTGACCCTGACATGGGGTAACACAAAAAAAAAGAAAAGGGATCCAAACAAGAGGAAGTAAGAACAGTTCTGAGGAAAAGGGAGATAGGGAAAGCAGCAGGCTCATGGCAAATAGGGAAAAAATGGCTCCTGAGAATACTCATAGCAGTATGGAAACAAAGCATTTTTCAGATGACTGGAGATTATGTATTCTTATGTCAGGGTACAGAGGAGAATTCATAAATGTGGTCAGTATAGCATCAACCTTTTGCCACACTGCATGAAAGTGCTCAAGAGGGTGATTGACAGATGAATACACAAAAGTAAAATGGGTAAGGAAAACTTCAGATTCGGATTGAGATGGAGAACAACAGACAGGATGTTTACTGTCAGACAGATAGTTGAGAAGAAGCTAGAGATAAGGAAAGAGTCAAAATGGAAATTCTTACACTTGGAGAAAGCATATGACAATGTCCCAAAAAAGCTGATTTGGGCAGCTGGGATGGTTTAAATTCCTGAAAACACTGGCAGATTATATATAGGGAACCAGTGGCACAACTATGAACAGTGTTGACATTCACATAGGGGTTCCCAGTGGGAATGGATTTGCATCAGGGTTCACCTCTGAGTCCACTGATGTTCAAACTGGTGATGGACTAAAAACAAGTCAGAGGCATGAGATCACTACAGCTACTGTGTGTGGCTGATGTGGCATTACAGGCAGATACTGAACAAGAACTTCAGCACATGTTAGGGAAATAGAATGCAAAATTGAAGGCACCTGTTCTGGTAGTAGTTTAAATTTGGTGGCTTTTGCAGTGCCCGCCCCACTGTAGATTTGATCTAGGACACTCCCTCAGTCCCATCTCTTTACCGCATTCTACCTAATAAACCCTTTCTGCACTTGCTTTTAGCCCTTTTTAATTTAATTACATTTTTTCAAACTGTGTGTGGACTAATATTGCTACATACTCAAGCGTGCCAGCTTGCACTGCATGTGAATTGTTTTTACTACTGTTTTTGCTACTTTTCTGAAAAAAAAAATTGTAAGCCTGTTTCCTACCTTTCCTGTAGTTAGTGTTCCAGATACAGATTTGCTGTATCCAGGACTATTTGTAAGCTTCTGAGCCCCCAAGCCTTTCTGTGTTGGAGGGAAGCCTTCTAGCTTATCAGTGGGAGTGGTAAGCACTAGGTAACCTGTCTACCACATAAGGAGTGGTTCTGGCCCAGAATTTGTAGTTATTGGCTTTTTGGGCGGTCTTCCATCTCTCTCAACTTTCTGATTTGAAGGCCTGCATTTGCACTTGTTTCTGTCCTGTAACTCCTGGGCCCATCTCATTTGCTCACTCAAAACAAAAAAAAAATCTGCTTTTACTGTATTTGTGTTTCTTCCTACTTAATTTTGCTTTTGCGTCATCTTAGAAGTACTCAGTTGTATTTATTACTGCTTGGTGTAACTCATTCTAAGCCTTTTAGTTTAAGCACTTGGGCTTCAGACCAGTTGTTTTACATTAGGAAGGTTTGTGGTCTGCACTGTGGTGGCAGAACAGGTAGCTTACATCCTTCTAAGTTGGGAACTGCTGATTGAGGGCTCAGTGTCTGTTATTCTGAAAGTGGATTAATTCAGTTTTAAGCACTTGGGCCTCAGGCCAGTTATTTTACATTAAAAGGGTTCATGGTCTGCACTCTTGTGGGAGGAGAGGCTGGACTCTGCCCTTCTAGCTGGGAATTTCTGGTTAAAGGCTTATAGTGCCTGCATATCTAAACTGCTTCTTACTGAAATTGGTACACCTTACTTGCTGTAGCATAGACTAGATCCAGGCCTGCTGAATCTAGCTTTGTTTGTATAACCTGAGCACTAATCCAGGCATTCTTTAAAGTATTCAATTGTATTTATTAGTAACTTGATTAAAGTGTAGCTATCATTCTAAGTCTTTTGGATTAAGCACTTGGGCTTCAGACCAGTTGTTTTACATTAGGAAGGTTTGTGGCCTGCACTGTGGTGGCAGGACAGGCAGCTTACATCCTTCTATGTTGGGAACTGCTGATTGAGGGCTCAGTGTCTGTTATTCTAAAAGTGTATTAATTCTGGTTTAAGCACTTGGGCTTCATGCCAGTTGTTTTACATTAGGAAGGTTTGTGGTCTACACTGTAGTGGCAGAACAGGTAGCTTACATCCTTCTAAGTTGGGAACTGCTGATTGAGGGCTCAGTGTCTGTTATTCTAAAAGTGTATTAATTCTAGTTTAAGCACTTGGGCTTCAGGCCAGTTATTTTACATTAAAAGGGTTTGTGGTCTGCACTCTTGTGGGAGGAGAGGCTGGACTCTGCCCTTCTGAGCTGGGAATTTCTGGTTAAAGGCTTATAGTGCCTGCATATTTGAACTGCTTCTTACTGAAATTGGTACACCTTGTTTGCTGTAGCATAGACTAAATCCAGGCCTGCTGAATCTAGCTTTATTTGTATGCTGCTTGTTTGTTTGCTTGTTATTTCCCTGAAAAGCTAATTCCACCTAAAACGCGGCTTTTCAGTGCTTCTGTGGATCCCTAGTGATATCTGCATTGCTTACTGTACTTATTTCCTTGTTTCTCTTGAAAGAAAGTTACTGTTTGTCATTTTTGCATTTAAGCTACCTGAAACACATTGCATTTAAGTTACCTGGCACTTGCTCACTAAAGCAATTATATAAGTCAGCACTAAAATATTAAAAGCACTACACCTCACAAACTCCCCTTGAGTACCTCATTCCCCATTGGCCCTTTTTTCAATTATAAAGGAATTCCCAATACTATTCTAGCATGTCCAAAGGTCAGTTGTCAATCTCCTCTCCGGTCCAGCTGGTGAATCTGGGAATCTTGAGGCAATGTTACAACTGCCTCATGTACACAGACAACCCTCTCCTCCTCCCAACAAATTCCAACACATGTGAGAGATGCAACCATATAGTCATACTGGAGGCTAAGCTCTCTCAACTCAGTACTGGTGAAACCAGTCAGGAGGAGAAGGAAACCACACTCACTACAATTCCAGTATAAAATAGACCTACCACAACAGCAAACCAAACACATAAACACACAAAAACATACTCGGAGGCTCTAAATAAAAATCTGCCTAAGCAGCAGAGACCTCCAAAGCAGACACCCAAGCAACCGCTACCCCAAAACAAAACACGTGCAACACATAGCTCACAAAGCCAGTGTGCCGAACAGTCACAGCCCTTAGGGCTAAATAACACACCTGATACACTTGTAATAGGTGACTCTATCGTCAGGCACACTGGCTGAACAAGGAGAAGGTCACAGTGAGCTGCCTGTCATGCGCTAGGATCTGCCACATAACACAAGCACTTAGGTCACTCCAAGGCAAGTACAAATATGACTCAGTCATTGTCCATGCTGGTGTGAATGACCTGAGACGTACCTCCCTGGACTACATGAAAAGACACATAGAGGAGCTCTTTGAGCATGTAGCCCAGGCCGGTATGACCCTGACCTTGAGTAGCATCTTACCCTCACCAAGAATGATGCCACAATATGAAGACAAGATGATCAATTTCAACAATTGGCTTAAGTATTGGTGTCATTTAAAGGGGATCCAATGCCTGTCAGCCTGGGATGACATGCTCAACAAGTCATGATGCTTCGCTAGGGACGGCTTGCACCTGTCACCCCTGGGCTTTCAGATATTGGCAAAGGCTCTTGCTACCCTCATAGTGCCTTTTTTAGGCAAGGCTCAAAAGACAAACCCACCTCCATAGGTATCACAAGGGATAAGAAACTAAGAGTAATGCTACTCAATGCCAGAAGTCTAAACCTCAAGATGCATGCACTCAAAACTCTCCATAGCATGGAGAAAATCAATATTTGTGCAGTAACAGAAACCTGGTTCAAGGCTCCAGAGAGCACCCCAGCACTACCAGGTTATACCTCATACCATGCTTTTTGGCCCCAAAACTTGGACCGTACCACAAAAGGAGGGGGAGTATTAATATTCGTCAAAGATACCCACACCTCCAGGTTGGTGGCACAGCACGAAGCATCAGAGACTATCCATGTGCAACTAACAGTTGGTAAAACTGCCTTCCAGTTTATAGCCTGCTACAGACCACCCTCCCAAACCCAGGAACCCCACTCGGCCTTCCTGAGAACACTAGAAAATATGAAGGTCTCTCCAAACACCATTATATTGGGCGACTTCAACTACCCAAACATAGACTGGGAGCATTACTCTAGCTCCAACACCCTAGCCCAAAGGTTCCTAGAATTTATAAACTCAAATGCTATGGAACAACTTGTTACCACTCCCACAAGAGGGCAAAACATACTGGACCTGATCATCACCAACATGGGGACTCTATGCTCCAGACCAGAAGTGTATCCCTCACTGGTAAGATCAGACCATAAACTAATCTCACTGGATATTCACATCCCGACTCCACCCCCTGCCCTGAAAACCACAGTGAAAAACTTCTCTAAAGCAAATTTCACACTCCTGAAAACAGAGGTGGAATCCTTCAAATCCCCCGGGCCTGTGGAAAATACAGCCCGGACCGCAGAATGCTTTATAAACGCATTCTATGAACACCTTCAGGAATGCATGGATCATGCAATCCCAAATAAAACCAAGACCCAATCCTCCAAAGGCAGACGTCCTGTCTGGTGGACCCCAGCCATAAATAAACTATACAATAGAAGGAGGAAGCTACTACATGATAGATCAAAATCCCAAAAAGGGAAGGCATCTCTGATCAGTATTAGCAAAAAACTACGGGCACTCATAAAATCGTCTAAGGCCAGCTTCAAGAGAAAAATTGCACAGGACACTAAGGATAATCACAAGGCTTTCTTTAGTTATGTTAGGAACCTGGTTGGGATTTCCCAGATATGCTCAGAATTAGTCCAAAATGACAAAAAATACACCAAACCCACAGACATTGCCAACATCCTAGCTGACAGGTTCAGCACAAACTTCTCCCCCCCCTCCCCACCAAAAGGGCAAATATTTATCCCAGCAGAGTGCTGCCCCCCCTGACATCTCAGATGCTCAGGTAAGAGCTGCCCTCTCCAAAGCAACAAACACAGCATCAATGGGACCAGATGGTGTCCCTGGCTGCGTCCTACATGAACTCCAAGAAGAGCTAAACCCAAACATAAAACTACTGTTCAATCTTAGCCTTACTACAGGATATGTACCCAAAGAGTGGTGTACAGCAACAGTGGTCCCTCTCCACAAAGGTGGTGCCTCAACGGATCCTGGAAACTATCGCCCCATAAGCCTGACTAGCTTAGTCTGCAAAGCTATGGAAAGGATCATCATGGACCTCATAAATAAAGATATTGGGGACCTACAGACACTGGATCCTACCAAGTTCGGCTTTGTTAAGGGCAGATCCTGACTCTTAAACCTGGTTGATTTCTTTGAAACAGTCACCAAGGCCATTGACGAGGGGAATGTGGTCCACACAGCCTACCTGGATCTCGCAAAAGCCTTCGATACAATACCCCACTCGGGCATTATAGATAAGCTCACCAGCTTAAATATAAACCCCTATGTCACTAGATGGGTTGCAAACTGGCTCAAGGACAGAACCCACATTGTTAGAATTGCTGGAGCCATGTCAGACTCCAAACCAGTTACAAGTGGCGTCCCACAAGGCTCAGTCCTGGGACCTCTCTTGTTCGGTATATATTTCTCGGAGGTACAGACCAACACGGAAGGACTGTGGCTGACTAAGTTCGCAGATGACTGCAAACTGGGTGCCATAATCGACTCTCCAGCCGACACAAGCATCCTCCAAAAGGGCCTCATAGAAACAGACAACTGATGCCAGAGCCATGGCCTCAAGCTAAACGCCAAAAAGTGTATAGTCATCCCTTTTGGCATAAACAAAGTGCCCACAAATTACCACATAGGTGGTAATCCATTAAGTACAGAAGAAGTAATTAGGGACCTGGGGACCCAAGTTGATAGCAATCTCTCATTTGACAACCACGTGGCCGAAGTGGTTAGAAAAACATTTTGTATAGCTCACCTAATCATGAAGGGATTCATATCTAGATCAGGGGAGGTCATCGTGCCTCTTTACTCATCCCTCATCAGGCCCATAATTGAGTACAATGCCCCTTTTGGGATGTACCTTACCAGACACATGCAGCAACTGGAAAGACCCCAAAAGTACCTCACCAAGAGGATCATAGGGCTCAAGCAGATGCCATATGCTGCCCGGTTAAAGAAACTCCAGCTCTACTCAGTGGCATACCGCCTGCTCAGACGCGATCTGTGCCTGACGTATAAAGCCATGTCCAACCCAGGATTAATGGACATGCTGCACCTCAGAAAATCCAAATCCCATTGAGCTACGCGCCCGAGAGACTTGAACCTCAGCACTGAAATAAATAGGACATGCTGGAGGGACAGATTCATAACCCAGAGGCTCCCTTCACTCTGGAATAAAATCCCAGTCCAGGTTAGGCAGAGTCCCTCATTGACTCTCTTCAAGAGGAATCTTGATAAGTGGATGGGAGATCGTAGGTTTACCCCAGGTATCACTTCTGTGTCACTGTTAGACAGAGGCGTAGTATACTAACCTCGAAAAAGGGCATAGCAAAATTAATTTATAGTGGGTGGTGAAAGCCAAACACACTCTGGCTAGGCTTATAAATGCCCTAGGGCAGATAGCCTAGTATGAACCTATGAACCTATGTGATGAAACTGAAAGCAGACATAACAGCTGTCATGACAAAACAGTTGTCATGGCAACAAAAGGGGGACTCAGAAGAGGATGAAGACTGAGATAGAAGGGAAAGTAGTAAGTTTAACAGCTTCATGCATCCAGGAGGGGTGGATGAGGAGATGGAAAATATGAATGAGAAGGTCAAAGCTAGAATCAGAGGGTCTGCAGCCCACTGGAGTAGTGTGCAATGAAAGAATGCCAAAGAGGCTGAAAAGTAAGATGTATAAAATAGTAATGCAACCACTAATGTTGTATGGCACAGTAATCTGAGCAGTCTAGACACAACAGTTTAGGAAGATAGAGGTGATGGAGAAGTGTCTGATACAGTTGGTAGGATGTCCACTGTGGGACAGATGAAGTGAGTACATAAGAGTGAAAGCAAAATTAGCTTCAATTGCAGAGAAGGTCAAAGACAACAAATTATGTTGATTTGGGCATATCTTTAGAAAAGCAGAAGACAATGTTGTGAAGAAGATTTTTGGAGAAACAAGAAGAAGGCAAGAGGAAGCAAGGACATCCAGCAAAGAGATGGATGAATTGTACTACAGAAGACCTGTAACAGTCAGACATGACCATTGAATATTAGTAGTGTGGCACTGAATCAGGACATATTGTCACAGATGATGCAACACCCTGACCCCATGTAGAAAATGAGACAAATAGGGTTGATGGTGATTATGAGTGGTCAGTATAATGGAACTAAATTGTTTGAGTGGGTCAGTTGCAAACCTCCACACATTTTCTGAACTTCTACAAATATATCCTACAGTCACAGGTAATAGATGTGTCCACATGATTACATATTCTTTAGCATGATTGGCAGAAGTTTAATTATGAGTTCATTGTAAAGGCTGGATATGATTTGTATAAATGTACATTCACTAAGCCTCATGCCTTAGTGGCTTAAATTGTTTATTGGTAACATTTAGCACTAATAATTTTTCTTTCTAATTTTCTTGTTGTAAATAAAGAATGCTTATTATAGCTTTCAAAGCTTAAGAAAGTTATGAATTGATAGAGCTGGAAGATATTATTGCTAAGTGCTTTATCCTGCCAAGACTTCAGGTAACTCACTTCGTACCCTTAGTCTAGTATATTCATTCATTTATTCCCCCCATCCTTAGTATTTCCCATTAAGGATAAAAGTAGGAAGGAGGGTCTCATATAGACTGACAAGATGGAGTCCATGCTCTTGTTCACCTTCTGGAAATGAGGGCATTTTTCTGTCCCTAAACCAAGATCTGGTAGCTGATAAATATGTCTGCATCACTGCTAGGATGGCCTATTATTTCCACCTATATGGGAGTGATTCTACATACAGATACATGATGGCTACTAAGACCAATATAGTATCAATTAGTGCACTTCCCCCAATATTACTGCCACTGGTGATGTACTAGCCAGTGGCAATATGTAAGCCTTCACTTTCAATGCAGCAGGCTGGCCTGACTAGGGTCATTATCTCTTACCCACTCAGGATGGGTGCGATAGCAAATGCCACTTAACCCCATTCTCTTCATCATCCCTTCCAGTGTTTAAACTTAGCTTGTCTTGACTGTATTCAGGACTTATATTTTTGAACAACAGATGTAAAAAGATGTAGAAGAAGACTTGGTAAGAAAAATCAATGTGTGTGTGTGTGTGTGTGTGTGTGTGTGTGTGTGTGTGTGTGTGTGTGTGTGTGTGTGTGTGTGTGTGTGTGTGTGTGTTTGTGTAAATGCCCCAGTTAACTATAACTGTTGGCTACAGAGAAACCCAAGTTTAAACTCTCAACTATGGATACAGGTAGCAAGAACCTGAATTCCCTACCCACTACCACTTGTGAAAAGCATTCAGATTTTTGTTTCATAGTTTTGTTCTGTTCCTCATAAAATCTGTGGTTTTCTGGATTTTCAGACATTAGATTTTCAGAGTTCATATTCTTCAGAAAGTACATGGTAACACAAAACATTTTATTCTAGCAATCAATTTTCTAAGTTTATAAGATCAATATTTGAAATGTGTCCCTATTTTTGGGGCTGTATTCCCCCATTATTGGCTTTATGCAGTTTTTTTGTGCTAAGAGATTGAGAGCTATGGTGAGAACTGAATTCACTAAATGATAGCCATTTAAGTTTCAGTTTACTTGTCTTTTAAGAAACAACTGATTTGGCATAGGGTTATGTTACTGTGACTGTAGTACACAGGGTCCTGGGTCCAAGACTTGGCAGTGAAATGCATGGTGGTAGCACAGCATTTTATTCTAGCAACTTTCCAGGTGTTTTTTGTGATAAGAGGTTGAGAACTATGGTAAGAACTGAATTCACTGAATATGTTTTTTTGGGCTGTATTTCCCCATTATTGGCTTTGTCCAGGTGTTTTGTGCGAAGAGGTTGAGAGCTATGGTGAGAACTGAATTCACTAAATGATAGCCATTTAAGTTTCAGTTTTCCTGTCTTTCCCAAAACAGCTGATTTGGTATAGTGGTATGTTGCACTGACTGTAGTGCACAATGTCCTGGGTTCAAGACTTAGCAGTGAAATGCATGGTGGTAGCACAGCATTTTATTCTAGCAACTTTCCAAGGTTATAGAAGCAATGTTTAAAATGTGTCCCTGGTTTTTGGGCTTTTGTTGCCCCCAATAATTTTGGCTTTTTCCAGATTTCTTGTGCTCACGTGCTGCAAAGTTAGAGATACAGTTGAGTGTCGAGTGAATTTTACAAGGAGCTAAGAGCTTCTGGGGAAGAGAAGTTTAGTGCTGCTTATGCTGAGTAAGCTTGCATTGTTACTAGCACAACAAGTAGTATACTTGCTTTCAATGCAGAATGCTGTGGGTTTTAATCCCACAGTATGTAAATGCATTGCTATCACTGTGTTGTACTTCTAAAGGGGGTGGGTGCTGCAGTCCTGAGAAAGTTCTGTTTGGCAGAGCTACCTAGTAACTATGAACATGAACCTGTTATCAGTTTGCCATCCATTCTCTATTGCAATATTACTAGCTTTTCATTTAACAGGCACTTTATTTGCAGATGAAACAATGAAATATAAAGTTTTTTGCTATCAGCAACATCTTCATTAGTTACAGATCTCTTTAATGTGGAAGTATTTAGATGACATTTACTTCTGTAGGGATTGTGCATATTTACTGCTACTGGTGGATTGTCAAAGTTTGAGTAGACATTTATGATGGAAATGTTCTGAATTGGGCAGTTTTGTCATTTTTGGTGCATGCATTTTTTTCATTGTTTACTTTACTAGAAAATGTTCAAAACAGTAAATTTAAAATGTCCTCTAACAACTGTACTATATTATACAAGGAATATAATTTAATACAATCTGGAAAGTATATCAAAGAACACGTGTATGTTTTGTGTGCAAGGGGCCTATGATTTGAAAACAGCCCAAAGTTAATCTTTATTTGCCAATGGCCAAATGTATTTTCTTTGAATGTGGGTTTCAATGCTGTTTCAATGAATGTGAGTTTCAAGGGCAGAGAGGTTTTAATGCTAAGTCTATTTTCATTGTGAGACTACATTGCTTTGTTTAGCAGATGTCTATTAGTGTTTGTGCTGCAAAATGTAAACTAAAATGTTTAAATGAAATCCAAATCATCGTAGAAGTAAAGCAGTATGCACATTGCAGTGTTTATGGTAAATGGGGTGAACTAGCCAAGTGATGGGACATTGGAATGGCTGCAGGGGGAGAGGCCTCATTTGACCATGATTTTATGAGGTGGGAATGGCAGCAAACCAAAGACAGCCCCAGCTGAACAATAACTCTCAACTGTCCAGATTTTCACAGAATGAATACATTTTTGCTTCTTAGTTTTGGTTTGTTCCTCATAAAATTTGCGGTTTCCTGGCAAATCATTTAGGAACGAAGTCACTAATGACAGACATTGAGTTTCAGACTTCATACCCTACAGAAAAATGCATGCTAAAGCAAGCTCTGTTATTCTATCAACTGTCTAAGTTTATGCAACAGCAATTTTTAGTACCGTCTGTATGTTCCTCCAATATATTTGGCCTTATCCAGATTTCTTGCGTTACGAGGTAGAATTAGGTATATCCAAACCACTCAAATGTCCCTGACTTTGGCTCAAAATGTTGCTCTCCCCCTAATAAACCCTCCGCAAAATGGCAGTTTTGAAAGAAAATGTGGAAGGTTTGCAAGTAAGAAATAACTGTAATGATCATAGTTATAGATTACTTTTATTTCAGAAATGCATGTAGATGCTCTTATTTTGTCAACTGCTTAACTTAACAGTACTAATATTAAAGAGTGTCCCTTCTTTCACAGGTTCCCATCTGTATTGTGTGGCTATTTTATATTTTTGCATCACATTTTTGGTCTGTTTTTCATAAAATTGTGGTTTTCTGTCAAATTAGTGGCAAATTATTAAAGATTGAAGTTAGAAAATAATGACGGACATTTGAGTTTCAGATTTCATACCCTTCAGAATATTCATACTAATGCACCACCTATTATTCTATTATCTTTCTAAGTTTATAAGAGCAATATTTTAAAAATGTCCTTATTTTTGGGCCTTTGTCCCACTTCTATTTATTGCTTTATTCAGATTTCTTGCTCTGAGGTTGAGAGGTATGACAAATGTGTCAGGGCCATCACCATCAGCCAGAAACATTTCAAATTGTGACATGCTTGATGCAACCCACTCCCCCATGTAGTGACTCTGGAAGTGTCCAAGAAGGCAAGGAGCAGTTATGCAGTGTAATTGTGCAAAGTATCCCCCCATCCAAGGTAGACACAAGTACTATAGTGGCTTTTCATCTGTCCTTGATTTTGCAGAATGTTCTGTTTTTCTGTCATATTTTATACTGTTGATTTATGCTGATTATTATTCAGAAAATGCATGTGTTGCACTGCTTGTTGCTCTCTGTTTAAGTAGCAAGGCTTTAATGACCATCAGACAAGCTTGTCTGAGATTTTAAGATGAAAGTAAGCTTTAATAAGCATACTGTTAAAGAATTAGCAACATTGAAAGCCTTTTTGTTGTTGCCATGCAGATAATATTTACATAACTAGATAACATATAAGCCTTAGATATTGAAGTATTTGTAATAAAGGACAGGATTACAGTATTTTCAGAAACTCACTACATTTGTTGGAGACTTGCAGTCATCTTTGCAGGCTTTACCAGTAAGCTAAACAGAATGTCAATCTGTCAGATGTGGTCCATAACATGTGCAGTAATTCTTTAAGCAATTTATCTTGACTTTGTTTCTTGTCTGCTGTTCATTTTTTACTTGTTTCATGGGGAAAACATGATCATAGTAGATAGTTGTTGTCAGGCAGCAGGTCTTTTTTTGGATAAGAAACATTTTTCTAGTCGGGGTATCACAGGGATTGCTACTTTCAGCATGTTACTTGGTACTTTTATAAAGCTGAATTTAAATTATAATTAGAACTGCAGTCAAGAAGTGGTTTGAGTTGAGTCCTGCTTGTTTTTTTATACTTAATTTTGACTGGCATTCCAGTAATGCATAGAAAAAGTAATTTATTTATTCATGCCTCACAACCTTTTTGTTTACATCAAGATATTAAGTAAGCTGTCATGTAGCCAATGCACTGAAATATTTTTTTTTCTTCTACACTTCATTTTGTCTTGATTGGACTCTCATAATGATGGTTTGGCACCCAGGGCAGCGTATTTAATTAATGTCCTTGTTTTTGTTGTTTTGAGCATAGCCCTGCCCCTTTCTAGTTGGCCATGCACCTTCACATTGGCCCTACCCATTCATCTGTCTCCTGCAGCCTCCCTTTGATTTGAATTCACCAGCCACCACTGGGGGACACAGATGGAATTCTGGGCACACTGACGTTCCACTCACTAGGCTGAATAAGGAGACGTTTACTGTTAGCTGCCTGTTGGGTGCCATGATCCACCACATAACACAAGCACTCAGGTCACTCCAGGAAAAAGTACAAATATGACTCTGTCATTGTCCATGTTGGTGTGAATGACCTGAGCCGTACCTTCCTGGACTACATGAAAAGAGACATGGAAGAGCTCTCTGATCATGTAGCCCAGGCCAGTATGACCCTGACCCTGAGTAGCATCCTTCCCTCACCAAGAATGATACCATGGTATAAAGAAAAAAATTCTCAATTTCAACAATTGGCTAAGTTTCTGGTGTCATTCAAAGGGGATCCATTGTCTGTCCACCTGGGATGACATGCCCGACAAGCCACGATACTTCATAAGAGATGGCTTACACCTGTCACCCTTAGGCTTTCGAATACTGGTCAAGGCTCTTGCCATCCCCATAGTGCTTTTTTAGGCAAGGCTCAAAAGACAAACCCACCACCATAAATATCACAAGTAACAAAAAACTGAGGGTAATGCTACTCAATGCCAGAATTCTAAACCTCAAAATGCATGCACTCGAGGCACTCCTCAGTATGGAGAAAATCGATATATGTGCAGCAACAGAAACCTGGTTTAAGGCTCCAGAGAGTACCCCAGCACTACCAGGCTACAACTCATACCATACATTTTGGCCACAGAACCCAAACCGAAATACAAAAGTTGGGGGCGTATCCATATTCATCAAGGATACCTACACCTCCAGGTTAGTGGCACAGTACGATGCTTCAGAGATTATCCACATGCAACTAACAATGGGCAAAACTGCCATTCAAATTGCAGCTTACTACAGATCACCCGCCATGTCCCAGGACCCCCATTCTGTATTTCTGGAAACACTGAGAAACATAAAGGTCCTACCAAACACCCTAATATTGGGTGATTTCAATTACCCAAACATTAACTGGGAGAACTACTCAAGTACTAACTCCCTTGCCCAACATTTCCTAGAATTTATAAACGCAAATGCCCTGGTTCAACTGGTCAACACTCTCACCAGAGGTGACAACATATTGGACCTGGTCATCACCAGCATGGGTAACCGATGTTCCACACCAGAGGTCAACCCCTCCCTGGTTAGATCTGACCTTAAACAAATCAGTTTGGATATCCGCATTCCGCCCCCACCCCCGGACAAGGAAACCACCGTGTAAAACTTTTCAAAAGCAAACTTCACATTACTTAAGACTGAGGTGGAAAGTTTCAAAGCCCCCATGCTAAAGGATAACGCTGTCCAAGCTGCAAAATCCTTTACTAATGCAATCTATGGGCACCTACAAGAATGCATGGATCATGCCATCCCAAGCAAAACCAAGACTCACTCCTCCAAGAAAAGGAAACCAGTCTGGTGGACTCCTGCCATTAACAAGCTATACAACAGAAGGAGGAAACTAGTACAGAAAAGAGTAAAATCCCAAGAAGAGAAGACATCTTGGATCATTATCAGCAAGAAACTACAATCCCTCATAAAACCAGCCAAGGCGAACTTTGAAAGAAAAATTACCAAGGACTCCAAAGATAACAACAAGACATTCTTTAGCTATGTCAAGAATCTAAGTGGCGATGCTCAGATCTGCTTGGAGTTAGTGCAGAATGGCACAAAATACATTGAACCGACCAATTTCACCAACATCCTGGCAGACAGGTTTAGCACAAACTTCACCTTCCCTCACCCCCAAAAGGGCCCATACCAGAAGAATGTAGAGTCCCTGAAATCACAGACACTCAGGTTAAAACAGCCCTCTCCAAAGCCAAAAACACAGCATCAATGGGACCAGACGGTGTCTTAGGCTGCATCTTACATGAGCTCAAAGATGAACTAACCCCTCACCTAAATACACTGTTCAAACTCAGCCTCGCCACAGGCTAAGTACCCATAGAGTGGCAAACAACAATGGTTATTCCACTCTACAAAGGTGGAGCCACAACAGGCCCTGGGAACTGTGACCCTATAAGCCTGACTAGCTTGGTCTGTAAGACTATGGAGCGAATCAGCATGGAACTCATTAACAGAGACACTGGGAACCTCCAAACACTGGACCCTGCCCAGTTTGGCTTTGTTAAGGGCAGATCATGCCTCCTAAACCTAGTGGACTTCTTTGAGACAGTTACCAAGGCTATAGATGAGGGAAAGGTGGTACACACACCTTACCTTGACCTCGCTAAGGCCTTCAACACCATTCCCAATTCTGGTATTGTAGACAAGCTCACCAGCCTGAACATAACCCCCTACATCACAAGATGGATTGCCAACTGGCTCATGAACAGAACCCACAATGTGAGAGTTGTGGGAGCTAGGTCCGACTCTAAATTGATTACAGGTGGCATTCCCCAGGACTCAATCCTAGGACCCCTCTTGTTCGGCATATACTTCTCAGAAGTACAGGCAAGCACAGGAGGACTATGGCTGACCAAGCTCACAGATGACTGCAAACTAGGGGCTATAATTGACTCTTCAGCTGACACAGGCATCCTCCAAAAGGGTCTCACTGAGACGGATACCTGGTGTCAAAATCATGGCCTCAAGCTAAATGCCAAAAAGTGCATAGTCATCCTCTTTGGACAAAACAAAGTACCCACAAGCTACCACATAGGTGGTAGTCCCCTAAATATGGAAGACTTAATAAGGGATCTGGGGACCCAAGTAGATAGTAATCTCACCTTTGATAATCACATTGCCAAAGTGGTTAGGAAATCCTTCTACATGGTCCACCTAATCACTAAAGGGCTCACATCCAGATCAAAAGAGGTCATTGTGACCCTCTACTCATCACTCATCAGACCTATCATGGAGTACAATGCCCCATTTGGGATGTACCTTACAAGACACCTGCAACAGCTGGAAAGACCACAGCAGTACCTCACCAAGAGGATCACTGACCTCAAACAGATGTCCTATGCAGCTCGACTGAAGAAACTCCAGCTGTACTCGGTTGCATACCGCCTACTCAGAGGTGATCTCTGCCTGATATACAAGGCCACGTCTAACCCAGAAATGATGAACATGCTCCACCTAAAGAAAACCTTATCTCCATGAGTCACATGCTCTAGGGATCTAAACCTCACCACAACAATAAATAGGACATGCCAGAGGGGTAGATTCCTGTCACAGAGACTTCCCATGTTTTGGAACAAGATTCCAGTCTACATTAGGCAGAGCTCCTCACTAACACTCTTCAAAAGAAACCTTAACGAGTGGATGGGAAACAGAAAGTTTACCCCGAAGATCACTTCAGTGGCTCTGCTGGACAGAGGTATAGGGAACTAATCTAAGGGGGCACTGAAAGCCAACACATTCTTGCTAGGCTTATAAATGCCTTTAGGCAGATAGTCTAGTACCTACCTATGAATCTATGAACCTATAAATGATAATGATCTTGCACCACTGCTTTCAATGTCAATTGTATTAATTATTGCCTGAAACATTTTTCTAGTCCTGTGTTACTTATTTGGCTTCCAGAGATTAGGCAATCCTTTACAGATATTGAGAAGCCACCACTTATTGCATTATTTTTAAACAATGAAAGACAATATACTCAAAACATGAGATATACATTTTGGATCATTATACAAAGTTTTTGTAATGGTATTGATATCAACATCCAACTAACAAAGCAGAGCTTCTAAATCACCTATTTTATTGCTGAAACTTCTTGCACTCTCTGAACTGCTTAGTTGTCATACTTTGTAAATATAATGATATTTAAGAAAGAAACCCTGGGGATTAAAAAAATGCATCTTTACTACAGGGAGAGATGTGAATCTCAAAAGATGCAATTCACCACAGCTGGCTGTACACTTCATAGTAGACTGTCAGGCTCAGAAAGCTCTGTCATAAGTAGGACACAATGGTATAATTGTAAAGGCCTTCATCTCACAGATACACTAATTAGGTTTCAATCCTTACCTTTCATTACCATCTGTGTTGAGATTGCATGTTCTCCCCACATCTGTACTTGGTTCCTTCCCTTCCCAAAATCATACTCGGTGTTTTGCCTCATGGAAGAAAGTACCAGGTTCAAATCAAGCCATCTTAGTTGAAAATGAATCATGTGCCACCACAACACTACCAAATGTTGAAAGCAGTCATGGGCTGCAACACAGATCCTATGTTGTGCCTTCTGGGAAAAGAATTGTATGTGCCAACTACTTTAGACATCTAGTGTAGTGCATGTCATCTTGTAGATAGGAGACTATGGATCACATTCTGCATGTCATGTCAGAAATAGTCACTTGATGATATAAAAGTTGACTCTAGCTGATCTTGTCATGTTGGCTATTGTCAGAAAAGTGATATGGGTATTTGCACATGCTAAGTGGGATGAGGGCCTAGTCTATTTTGAGCTATCCCTGGGACTAATTCTAATAGTAGGATAGGCCTACATACCCCTATTTGCCAGTCTGTACATGCCAATGAAACCCAGAAGCCTTGGATCAGTAAGCTACTGGCAAGCTCGTACCCATTTCTTCATAATGAGTTACCTAAAATGGTCTGTTGAGAAAAGGCTGGATGTAAACCAATCAACTTACCAAACATAAGCTAAGCTTTGACAGTTGCCTTGAATAAAGAGAAGTGTTGGCAGTTGTTGTGACACCCAGGTGATGATGAATGTCCTGTGACATGATGTCATTAGCTGGCAAATAGACATCAACAATTTGACTTAATATTTTGGTATACAAGGGGTGGAAGGATTTTGCTAAACATGTTTTGCCATGTTTGCTAAGATGATAGCATACACATATTTCATTGCATACACAAGACCAGGACTCTTTTTAGTGCATTTACCCCAGTTTGCACAATAACCATATCCTAATTAACCTTAACGCTTTATAACCTATTTGATGTGTCCATAACTGTGGTCCTAGGCACACATTACACAATCTCAAACTCTATGCATAACCTACTGAGGAACGTGTGTGGCTTTTTGCATAATGGATTCATCAAGTAGTAAGATTTTTGTGATAGATACGTCTTGTTTTCTGCCTTATGTACTTTCATGTTTAGCTTAGTTCAGTTAAGTGTCAGGTTTTACTTTATTATGCATCAGGTCAGTGCCATGGCATGATAAGTATGTAAGTGTGATTTACTATGGTTAATAGGAGAGGAATTTCTAGTTGTATTTACATTATTTAATATTTTGTTGAGCTTATGGATTCCTGTGGGGTGGCAGGATGGGACGATACGTGTAGTCCACTGAATTTCTGTCAATATATTAGTAAATGTATATGTATGTATATGTCACAGACATATTTTGTTGAGCTTATGGATTCCTGTGGGGTGGCAGGATGGGACGGTACATGTAGTCCACTAAATTTCTGTCAATATATTAGTAAATGTATATGTATGTATATGTCACAGAGTCAGATACTACTTAGTGTTTAGCCTCATACGTATATAGTTAAACATCTCGTACATAATGTGATGTTAAAAAGGGTTGTGCTTCTCTTAACATTAGGCAATACCTATTCTGGCATTGAAGTAGCAATCCATGGGAAGAGGGTAGAAAGGACCATGAAAGTAGTCATAGCTTTTCAAAGACAGTGAATGTTTATATGAAGAATGTGAACAAGTAAATGATTTATGTTTCAATATTTTGGGTACAACTTTAATCCCATTACAGAGAGATTTACTTAGTAAAAATTTGGATTTTATCTCCATACTTTTGCTTCAGAATTCCAACTTATGAAAGATGTGAATACATTATGTTATAAATTGAATTTATGTTGTCCTAATGCAACATCAGCGTTTATTATAATTCCCTCCAAACTCCAACAGTCTTCATTCAACATACCCTTTCATCCTGTGGTTAAAGCTTTTGAAACAGATATAGGCATAAAAATCAGACATTCTGTTTAGTTGTTAAAACAAAAATCTTTCTACAGAGGAATTGCCTACTTTGAAAGAATTAAGTTGCAAATAAGAGGTAACTACTAAAGCTTTTATGGGTTGAGTCATACAGATCATGTAAACATCGTGTTATGATCAAGAGATGTGGTGAAAAGAGTAGAGGTGCTTTATTGATTAACACAACTTATACACATTATTTACATTCTTTACATATTATACATTATTTGCAATTATTTACATTTTTCATCTACCATATAATACAATCCCATATACCTTAATCATTTCTCCCCCACCCTTTATTCCACAACCAAAAATGCATTTTCTTCATAATTTTAGATAACATCCTTTCCTATTTTATTTAATTTCATTTGGTCTCTCATTCTATATTATCCACAAAGCATAAAACAGATTTTTATCAATCTCTTTCACCTATTTTTGTTTTTTTGTTGTCATAGTACCCATATTCTATCATTTTCATATTTATATATTTGCTTCACATACTTTGCCCATAATTCTTCCACTCTTGAGCAATTCAGAAAAACATGCTCAATTGTTTCAATCTCCCTACAATACTTGCATATTCTTTCCTGTATTCTTTTGTAAGGTATGTTGGCTTTAATAGGCAATTTACCTACTGCCAATCTCCACATAAAATCATTACATTCATAATGTTTTTACACCATGCAAGTCTTATCTTAATTCCATTTCTCTCTTCATTTCCTAAACGCCTCCATGGGTATATGTAATGATATTCATTCAATATATTTTAATGCCATTCTGTTTTTTCCTCCATTTTTGTGTTCAATCTCCATAAAAATATTTTATTCTGATAGTTTTTCAGATCTTCATTTACAGAATCATTGCATATTTTTCCTAAACTTGTTCTTTCCCAGAAATTCTTACAATTATCATTCATTATAACATTTATTAAATTCTTATGTTTTTTCTTCTAATCCTGTAAGAACTTTATAAGGATTCAGTATGACTGCATGAACAATTGGATTATTTAATCCCAATCCTCATTTATCTTCTTTAACATACAAAATCCCTCTTTTAACTGGATTTAGCCTGGATCCTCATATAAATGTGGATATAGTAGAAAATAACTATTTTTCATACTTAAGATTGTATCATATAAACACCTGCTAAATAAGCAAATTTTACACAAAAGAGCAGAATTTATTAAGTACTCTTTTTTCTTGTACAACAATGTACATGACTTCCAAAACATCCATAGTGCTCTTAATTTCTGTATTATTTTCTACCATTATATTTTTTCTATGCATATTTGTCCCAGATATTATTCCTAATATATCTATAACCTCATCATTAAATTGAATCCCTTCTATGTTATCAGTTGACCCAATTCCACTGCTTTTGTCTTTATTTATATATAATCCAAACATTCGTAAATAGTGATTTTAATTTTCGTATTCCTTTGTCCGCCTATTCCTTATTCTTCCTAACTAAAACTGTATTATTTGCATAAGTAAGAATTATTGGAATTTTGTATTTCTTCTGTTATTTTTTTATCTTGCCATTTTTCAAAACTCTATTCATCCTACTAACAACTATGTTCATAACTAATGCAAATAAAATGCTACTTGCCTTATCCCACACTTTGTTTTTATTTCTTCACTTAACCACCCATTTAATGTCACTCTAATATTATTATTCTCATACACTGACATAAGTATTTTATTATTTTGTCACTTATACTATAATCTTTTAATATAGTCCATAAAACATTATATTGTGTTCTACTGGATGCTTTACGTACATCCCCTACCATAATTTTAGTTTCCACCTGCTTTTTTTATACATCATCTATTACGTCTCATATCTTGACTTCCTTTCCTTTTCTAACCAAAAAATAATATCATTGAGTAATTTATCTACGTCTACATTATTTCCTAATCTTTTCCCTATTATTCTCATAAAAATCTTATAATTGGCATTATTCAACAATACTGCTCTCCAATTTCTTATATCCACAAAGCACAAAAACAAACACAAACTGAACTGCAAATCCCTAAATGAAGAAAACAAATGACTCCAAGCCACAAGTGAGGTAAATTTAGCTCTTTCGTTTACTTAATTTAGCAAACTTCTTCAGACAAACAAGTTAAAACAACAAATCACTTAAATAGTCAACTATCAATGACATCATCAAATATGAGTCTACCTCTCACCACTCTCCAATTTACATATTCATATCCACTTATTTCCTGAACCAATTCTTCCCTTTCATTATTTTCATTTTTGTCATCTACAATTTTTTTTTATTTTCTTGTATATCAGTTTGCTCAATATACTATTCTTCTACATTCCTACTGAGATTATATACACATTCCTGTGTTTGCTCTTGTCCGTTTGCTTCTATATGTTCTTCACAATCCACCCATGCATGTCCCATATTCCCATATTTTTTACATATTATATCACACTTCTTAGCTTCATGTCCTGGTTTTCCACAAATAAACCATTTTTATCACAATTACTAATCAGGTAGTCATCTTTTCCACAAATAAAACATATGTGTGGTTGTCCTTTATATTTAACATGACTTCTATTTCCTTTCACATTTATCTAACTTGGAGTGTGTATATTTTTTTCCATTTTCCATTTTCAAAATCACTCCACAATCCCATCCCCCAGTCCATAGACCTCTATCATTGTAATTTTTTGTAGTGTCCATAACTTCTCTACATATGGTCTTTAAATAGTCCTTTAGTACTTCTTTTTCACCTTCAGTTCGAAATTGCACAATAAACTTTTTTTGTCTCTCTAATAAATGTTTATACTACATAAAAATTCCAAGGAGTGCAGTCTTTCTTACTCTCAAATTTATCTAAGAATTTTCTCATGTACTATCCTGTCTCAAAAAAATGTCATAATATGGCTCTTACCTTCTGGTGAAGTGCCAAGGGCTGCAATCACTGTCTCCCAAACCTCAAACCTTTTGAGCTATTTTTCTTTCTTTACTACTCAGTCTTACTACTAATTTTCTTCTTGCCATGTCTCTCTCTTCTTCTTCTTGCTTTTCTCCTCTTTAACCATTTCAGCATATGACTTTTTCTTCATTTATATTTCTTTCACCTCCTCCTCCTCCTCCTATATTTTGTCGATGATTTTTCCCCATAAAACTGACATGTCAATCTCTGGTTCACACTGGCTCAACATTTCTTTTAAGTCGACATCCCTCAACCCTCCTGAATGGAGGGTTGTAATAATGCATCCTTGTTGTGTTCTACCTCTATCGAACAATCTTTCCTGGAACACTCTAAATCTTGTGAAGGTCCAACAACCTGTCTTTCCATCTCTTCTTTCAGCTTTCCCTTTTCAAGCACTACAAACTATTTCTCCTCTCCTTCTATTTCCTTTACTTCTGCTATTGATGTTTTTTGTGAAGTTTCCGCTAACTCCACACTTATACCTTCTTTTTCTCCATCCATGTTTTCTTCTTTAGTCTTGCACACAATCAGCATATTCCTTCATATGCTTCTCTGTGCTGCCTCTCATCCAGACTGGAAGCAGGAAGCTGGAAACACTATCAACAATAGTGTTCCCTTCTGCTAATGATTAGGGAAAGTTGCACAATGCCCAGGCCAAATTTATCCTAGTAGTATAAATACCACCTTGGGTCTCCCCAGAAAAAAAAAGTTCACTAGCATACTGGGACTAACCAGTCAACAAAGGATAAATAGATAAATAGCTTCTTGCAATGGGTCTCACACTTTACCACTCTCTGTTGTTTTTGTTAAATATTCAAAACCTCTTTTGAGGAAAATTACAGCCAGATTGAAAGATACAAACAAATGTCTGCAGGTAATACCTGAATATAAGAAATCTGGTTAAGTATTTCAATATATAGGAATATTCCTTATATTGGTTGACTACTATTGAGTTATATACATTTCAATGTAGAGACTTAAGGCCAGATTCATGAATACCTGCAGTAAGTGTATACAGTCACACTGTCTTCAAGAACATCCTTACCACATTGTTTGTGCTGTCTATTCACTCAGAAAGATTACACTAAGTGCACATGTGGTCTTCAATTTGTGGTCACCTTTATGAATCCCCCTCAATATTTACAACTGCAAGCATATCAGTGCAGAAATTATAACTAGGAAGAAAAAGGTAGGAGTTATGCTTATGTTGTCTATTCACCAAGAAAGGTGTATGATTAGTATACACTGAGTGTAGGTATTCATGAATCTGGCCTTTAGTTTTACAACTGATTGAACTCACTCATAACGAAGACATTATTCTATAAAAATGCTAATTACATTTATAATGTACTGTTATAGGGTCTTCTTTCACCCTATATATTGAGAACTGTTTATATGTTATTTTGAATAGATATAGATGTTTCCATTGAACAATGTTGTTTACCATCATCTCTCTCTCTCTCTCTCTCTCTATATATATATATATATATATATATATATATATATATATATATATATATATATATATATATACATATATATATATATATATATATATATATATATATATATTATGGTTAAAAACTGGAATACTTTGCAGTTGCCAATTAGGTAACCATGTGGAATCCTACCATGGAGGAAGAAACAGTGAACTTATATACCAAATGTGAGAATAATGATTGCTGGCTTGATGCTGGGTTGGAGGGTTGGCATATTAGTTAAGGTGTTTACCTCACAGACACAGGATAAAGGGTTTGACTCTCATCTTTTAGGAAAATTGGCTAGAATTAAAATGGCCCACAAGGGCAGCTAGCCTAGTACTTAGCTATGAACCTGTGAACCTATACATTCATGATGTTTGCTGTGACTAACTGTGCATATGATGCTATAAAGACCCATTTGGAACACAAGAGAGCGGTCTCATAAAAAGATGAGCTGTCATTCTATCTCTTTTGAGGTAGTGTGTGATGTATATGGGACATCATGAAGTTGTTAGCCATAGTTATCTTTCCAGCTGTATAATGACATAGGTAGTATTAACTAATCACAACCTATTGTGTTGTGTCCCCTCCCTGTTTAGTTTTGCAGATGACCCAACTACCCACTCAAACCTTTGCTGAAGACACTTGTCTGTACCCTCAGGGAACTGATAGGGATTGCTTTAACACCACGCTGTCCAAGACTGGATAGTCACTGAGCTAGTCTGTAGCCTGCGGAAAGCATATTTCCAGTACATGCATGAATTGGGGGATCCTGCAGTAGGAGACTTCTACTTATGCAAAATGTTTACACTCTGTTGCATTCTGCATGACATGCCCATGGGCTGGCCTGCTGCACAACTGCCACAGCCAGTCAGCAATAGTGGCAGTGCATCTCCCTCTATTGTTTGTCCCAACACTGAAAATAATGACTGTGGACAGCTGATGGCAGCAGTATGTGAATCTCTCCAGCAGGCTCACATACTGTACATGACTGTGTGGACAAAACAGTAGTGTCTAGTCTATAGCTATCAGCTAGACAAAGTAATGGTGTCTAGCTCATAAGTATGGGTCATGACATTCACTACATGATAATATAAAGTTTCAAAGATAGTACTTGATGCATGTAATGTTACTTATGGGCTATACTGTGTGTGTTGCATGGTTAACTTACAATGTCCTTCAGAAATGTCTCCATATAGCATAAAAAATGTTACTAAATGATATTAGTCATCATACTTTTTAAAGTGTTGGTGGTCAGTGGCACAAGTGCTAGTTACTAGTTATACTGTCAGACTTTGCATGAACTGTGAAATAGCAGATGTTATGTAGAAGGTATGGGACTGTAATCTGAGTAATTCACCACTGTACTACTAAAAATGTATTCAGTTGTTAAGGGACATACATTATGTGTCACTGCTATCGTTCTTTTTTTTTACTTGAAAATGTACACATGCTTAGCTTTTACATCACCTAAATTCAAATATACAGCATGGTTTCAGACCCAAAAACAGCACAAAAACTGCCCTCCTTCACTTCACTGACACTATAAACCAGCATAGGAACAGTGGTAACCTATTGTCACCTCTTTTACTAGACTTATCTAAAGCTTTTGGCACTGCATTACACCAACATTTACTTATTGAACTGTCTGCTATAGGCCTCTCTCAATCATCCCTTAAATTCGTCCTTAGTTATCTATCTGGAAGGCAACAAGCAGTCAAATGGCAGAAGGACTTTTCTTCTCTTCCTTTCTTCCATTTACCATAGGTGTCCCTCAGGGCTCTATACTAGGACCCCTTCTTTTTAATATTTTTATAAACAAGCTTCACATTGCCATACAACAAGCAAGTATAGTACAATATGTAGATGATTCAGCTTTAATATGTACTGCCCTCACAATATCTGGACTACATGAAATCACTCAAATGTCTTTCTCTTCAATCAAAACCTGGCTGAAAAATTCAAACCTACTCCTTAATCCCAATAAGATAAAACTGATGGTCTTTACCTCAAAATTGTTATCTCAATCAAAGCAATCTTTCTTGGTTACATCTGCAAATAATACTAAAACTGAGGTAGCACACAGACTAAATTATTGGGCATTGTAAGAGATACTGATCTTAAATTTGATCAACATATTCTTCAGGCAATTAAAAAGACCAATCAAAATCTTGATTCCTTTTACAGGATAAAACAGTGCCTTAAATACCCAACAAGAAAAAACATAGCCTCATCCTACTTGCATACAACCCTCTTATATGCCTCACATATCTTTACAAACCAAAGTTCTACACTAGAATGCAAATTAGCTTTCTGTTTCAGCAAAGTAGCAAAATTTGCTTCAAGAGCTGCATACCAAGCTCACCACTGTCAAGTCTTAAAGTAGCTAATTTGGCTAAAGCTTAACAACTATAATATATTCTTGTGTATACTGATACATTATCCTGAACAATGCCCTGCATTAAAAATGTATTATTGTCCTATTTCCAAACAAGGGACCTCTGTTCCGATGATTAATTTCTACTAAGCATCACTAAAGGAGATAATTAATTGGGGAACTCACTATGCTCCTGTTACATCTCCAAACTATGGAACACCTTCCCTACACAAGTAAAAAATGATAAACATACTACAAAGCTACAAAATCCAGCTCATAGATTACCTTACCCACTCCTGGTCATGCTCATGTTCATCACCAAGTTAAGACCTCTAGTGAAAGCATAAACGTCTTATTGCTTATCACCAATTTTCCCTCTTTTATTTGAATCATTACACACCTAATAACTTTCCCTCCTGCACTTGAATCAATACATCTATTTTCTCTCTCTCCCTTTAAACACCTATCATTGTGCTCTTTTTCTAACTGCCCCCTTTCACCACTCCACCCCTCTCATGCATCCCCGGTATACCTAAGTTATAAACCTTCTGGAAACACAGTTTAGAACAGGCAGCCTGAATAGAACTAATCCTATACCATGCTGTCTGCCATATGCTATAACCACTGTCCTCCTATACAATACTAACATCTACCCTCCCCTCCTACATTATTTTAACTTACTTCATTATATCTCTTGAACATTTTGCAATACTAAAATCTCCCTTCCTGCATAATTTTATAATTTAATTCAATAGATATCTTGAACTCCTTGCAAATCTTTATTATTGAAAGTTATGAACACTAAACATCTTTGCAACAATGTTTTATCTTCTGCATTATCAATCCATTTACTTCCTGCAACATTTTACAACTAGAACAACTGTATAGACTTCCAGTTGCTGATGTAAATACTTACTGCATATAACTGTAGTATAATTGTATTTGTTTTTCATGAGGAATGTAACTGCTGTTTTTTGGAGAACTGTCTGAAATTCCCGTGTTAGTATACATATACTGTGATGGAACTTTTCTCTCTGGGCATCCACTGAAAATGGGCTCTTGCCCAGCATGACTTTCCTGGTCAAAAAAAAAAAACAATGAAATAAAATGTTTATACTTTTGTTGTCCCTTATAATTTTTGACTAAGTGAGCATTTCTCCTGTGATGCACACATGATGTGATATTGTATACTCCAGGTTTGCAAAGAGGCTTCCTAGTAGTTTAGAAACAAAGTGTCATTGGCAGTAGATTATAACAGTGGCTTTTCAGGAGATCATCCTGGGCCTATAGCTCTGGGAAAGCCATCACCAGACAAGACAATAATGTGTTTCCTTATGTTTAGCATATAAGTTAACTCATCTTTGTTAACTTACATGCTGAACATAACTAGTTCTCAGTTTCTGGATAAAAAGTAAATTATTAGGTGCAGGTATTACATGATTGCTGACTTGATGGTAAGCAGCTTTATAATGCATAAGTTAATGCATAATGCTGGTAGACAATTAATTTTTTGAGAGCAGCTAGCAGTGCTGTAGATGAAATTAACTTGCCATTTTTGTTTGCCTAATTTAAAGTTTGGTATTAAGAGCTAGTATGCTTCTGAATGAAGCAAACTGGATACTTTGTATTACCTGGGCAGGACTGTACCATTTTGTTGTTTGTCCAACTTAGAGTCTAGCTTTACATGACTAGTGTGCAATTGTATGAAAGAAGCTAAAATAGTTACTCTCTGGGGGCTGTTTATGTAACATCAAGTGGAAAATGTTCATGATTTTGCAAAATGCCCATGATTTTGTCTCATATTTTTGGCTGTACCTCATTAAATGTGTGAATTTCTGCCAGACAATTGAGGAATACCAAGAGCTGCAGTTACAGATTGGGAAAATTGATGGCTGTCAAAGAAAACAATTTGCCTTCTTGTTATTTGCTCAGCTTACATTTTGGCTTTACAAGAGTAGTGTGCATGTGTGAGAAATAAGCTTTGGGTACTGTTTGTGTGAAACCAAGCTCCAACTGCCATTCATTTTGGAGAATGTCCACGACCTTTCCTCAGTTTGATCCATTCCTCATAAACTTTTGTTTTTCTGTCAAATCATTGAGAACATACACATTAATTCTAGCAACTTTAAGTATATAGAAGTCATATCTAATATATGTCCCCTATTCTGGAGCTTTAGCCATCATTATTATTATTTTTTTAGCTTTGTCCTGATTCTTGTAAGAGAAAGTGAGGCATTTTTTTCCATAATCAGATGAGTTGTAGACAGCAAAGGGGATATAATTGCTAGGTGAGTGTGTTGATATCTATGGGTAAATGTAACTTACCTTTGTGTCACTTAATCAGTTTTAAATAGTCTGGTTTGGCAGAACTATTGTGTATTTATGTTAAATAAGCTAGAATAACTAGGCTAAGTATTTGAATGAAGCAAACCAGAAATACAATATTATGTCCTCAATTAATAATTATACCACAATCAGACATATGAGGTAGACATAGTCAACAATGAGGCTATGATTGTTGAGTGTGGTGATAGTCTGTGGATGAGAATGACTTATCCTTCTGTCATGATCACATTAAACAGCCATTAGTCTATCTTTGCAAGACTAGTGTGCATTTCTGTAAAGGAGGTTAGAATGCATTAAGGTGACCATTTTGTTACCTGAGTTAGACATTTTGAAGTGCATACAGCCAAGTGGTTATGATTGATGTGCATGGACTTTGGTGGATTATAATGAAAGCAGTTGGAATGGTCTAAATCAAAAAGCTGACTGGAAATGAACATGTGCATTTATGCTTGGTTCCCTCCAAAACTGTGTGTGTGTGTGTGTGTGTGTGTGTGTGTGTGTGTGTGTGTGTGTGTGTGTGTGTGTGTGTGTGTGTGTGTGTGTGTGTGTGTGTGTGTGTGTGTGTGTGTGTGTGTGTGTGTGTGTGTGTGTGTGTGTGTGCGCGCGCGCGTGTGATGTGTTCTCATTGCTTGAAAACCATCCATGGCCCATGGTACTCATAATCTGCCTCTGGGCTTCATACACAATATACGTAGACAAACAAGCTAAGTACCTGGATACATCTGGTGTAGAACACAACAGTAATTGATGAATTCCAGAAATCACAGCAAAACACCAGAACACACAACCATGGACCAAAATATTTAATTGGAAGTAGTAAAACAGTAGTAAGCATTTTCACAATGAAATTCCTTCATCAGACTGTCATTAACAAAAAACGCCAAATAGATATAGTACTGAACAGCCTATCAGCCCTATCCAATTAATAACAGCCAATGAAATCGTACAGTCAATCAAGCCATGTAAAAGCAACATCACTCACTTAAAAAGATACATATAATAACAAGAATAAAAATAAAAAATGAAAAAAGAGAGAGAGAAAAAAAGGTGGGGACCCATTTATAAATCAATGCCTCAGTCTATGTGCCCGAAGGAAAGGTTTCAATGTAACTGCATCATTTATTCCTGGCATTTTATCAGCCCCAAACTGAAGAATTCACTTCTGTTCAGCTGACTCTGTCCTATTCTTTATGTCACCCCCTCTGAAATTGTCAGTAACCACTTCTAACACATAAAATCTAAACGTATGCTGTAGACCAAATTCTGTAACATGTTTTGCTAAGGCACTACTTTCTTTCCCATTAGTAATGTCTCTAATATGTTATAAAATACGCCCTTTAATAGAGCGATTAGTCTTTCTGATATGATACACATGGCAGAACCGACAGTAGCTAAAATAGACTACATTGTGGGTCCTGCAATCGGCATAAAACTTAAACGCTATTTGGAAATCCTCACTAGGGTGCCTATAGTTGGGTCCCACATGTATGTGACTACATGCAGAGAGCCCCCAACAGGAATAAGTCCCAAACATCTGTGAATCAACAGAAATGCCATATTTATAAGCTCAATAACAAAGTTGTCTCTTAAATGATAAATTATTCCAAAAGGTAAAGAAGGACTTATCTCCAACTATTTCCCTGAGCTGATCTGACGCTTGTAATATATTCAAGTTTTTCATAAAAATATCACAAAATACACTGACATCACTAGCGTATGTCAGTGGAATTCTGATGTTATTGTACTCAGTACTCTGATTCTTATTCTGAGTATACACTACATCAGAAAAATAGTGACCCTACAGCAACTTAAAAGTGAGTTTCTATATAGGGGTCATACAGTGCGGGAATTGGACCACTGTATTGATCAGTGTCTTAAAGAACGAGAATTCAAAGGTAGTCTCCGTTTTTCTGATGTGTATTCTGGTGTTTTGCTGTAATTTCTGGAATTCATAAACAATATACCCCAAAGATAGTAATGCTGCCAGAGAACATGAGCAAGTGCTAATATTTGAGTTTAATGCTACTGCTACTGAAAGTCAGTTAAAGATGATTAGTGTACTCCTTAGTATACATGAGTAAACTTATCTGTACATGGGAACAGTGGACACCAGAATCAATACCGTGTACTGGTAAATGTAGGTTCATAGGTTTATAGGTTGGTACTAGGCTATCGGCCCTAGGGCCTATACAAGCCTAGCCATAACAATTCCCTGGATATTTCTTCCCACAATATTTACTTCTCTGGACCCCTGTCTAGCAGGTCGACTGACGTAATCCCCGGTGTGAATTTCCTATCTCCCATCCAATCATCAAGGTTCCTTTTGAAGAGGTCAATGAGGTGCTCTGCTTGACATGTATGGGCAGTCTATTCCAGAGTATGCGGAGTCTCTGGGTCAGGAACCTATCACTCCAGCATGTTTTGTTCATTGTGATGACAAGGTTTAGATCCCTGAGGTGTGTGACTCTGAGGGATTGGGATTTCTTTAAGTGGAGCATGTCCAACAGCTCAGGGTTTGACATGGCCTTGTATGTTAAGCAGATATCGCCACTGAGTAGACGATATGCCACAGAGTATAGCTGGAGTTTTTTAGACGGTCAGCATATGGCATCTGCTTTAGGCCTGTGATTCTTTTAGTGAGGTATTTCTGTGGCCTTTCCACCTGTTGCAGATGTCTTGTGAGGTACATACCAAATGGGGCATTATACTCTGTAATGGGTCTAATAAGGGATGAGTACAGTGGGACAATGCCCTCCTTTTTTCTGGATGAAAAGCCCTTAGTGATGAGGTGTGCCACATAGAAGGATTTTCTGACTGTTGTGGCGATGTGGTTATCGAAAGTGAGACCACTGTCCACCTGTGTCCCTAAGTCTCTCATCACACTTTCGATGTTTAGTGTACTGCCACCTGTGTGGTAATTCATGGGTACATGTTTTTTTCCAAAGGGGATAACTATACATTTCTTGGCATTAAGCTTGAGCCCATGGCTCTGGCACCAGGCATCCGTTTCTGTAAAGCCCTTTTGTAATTTAAGGTCTCTTAATATTTATGGAAGGGCAGCATTTAGTCACGTACTTTATATGAACTAATGCCTTGTTTATTGAAATGATTAAGTTTTAAGCAACATTGATAGGGACTATAAAATCACAGCTCAATGTTCGCAAAGAAAGGTATGCTTTAGGTACTAGGACCCAGAAGAAGCTTTGTCTTCTTCAAGTTATCTTTTAGATATTCCAAAGCACGTGACTCTCCGTATAGCTACGAGGGCTTTTGGATATATTTTTTATACAACGTAAAACCAGCCTGTAAACATACCCATGGTTTTGGATCGGGAAATGTTTTAATGACATAAAAGTAAGTTACAGTATTGTGGTGTTTGCGAGCATGTTTAGTCATGGATATTCAGCGTCTTCTACGTTTATTAATGATAAATCCATGTCAGTGAGTAGCGGGTTGTTTTACTTAGTTTTGTCATGCCGGATATTGTAACGGCTGCTACGCTTGATGAGAATGAAGGTTTATATAACACTGATTTAAAAGTAAAATCTGAGGTTCTAGGATCTTTTGGAGTTATTGTTTAGACTACTACTGCTGTTTGACATGATCGATGATACGATCTATGATTTCAGTGTTATGTGTACAGTCCACATGAATAGTTTTAGGTGATGTATTTTTAAACTGTTTTTAAATCGTGTTTTTTAAATTGTCTTTTGTTTCTATGACTACTAATTGCTAGTTGATTAGTAGCAATCTGTATGTTTAATGAGCCCGCCAAAAAGCTGTATATAAGCACTTGATATTTTACTCTGAATTAATATCTGAAGAAGCATAGCTTGGCTATGCGAAAGCGCTCATTTTATGTTATTGAATAAACGTTTTTGCTGTTTTTCTAAACGATTGTCAATGGACTTTACTTGGGACTAGCTGCATTTTGTGTTTTGCTGACGGATTCGTGGTGGTTGCTTTTACATTTTCACAACTACTTCTTCCTTTGTTTGGTGAAAGCACCTTTAGCTGTGAGTAGTATTCCTGGTACTGTTATATTTATTCTGCTTTTTGTCTACTACTCTACGCCCACGATGGATAATCAAAATGTTGGGAATGCTTCCACTCCAGGGTCGAGGGAGACGTCTCGTTTATGGACAGGTCTGTTTGTACAAGATCTTAACCCTTTATTGTCACTGGATTTGAATGAGGCACCAACTCTAAGAAATGCTACTGATACTGGTGAAAATTTACAAGAGTTTCATGACCAACTGAGAATGCTAGAGAATAACCTCTACCAATTACAAAGATACTTGTGGCAAAGACTACACCTAGAAGCATGTCTGCATTATAAGGTAGTCCCCAGAGGCATGCGGGTGTTCTGCATGCCTACGTATGGGGACTCCCATCCGTCTCTGTTAAAACAATGGCAGGACCTGAACATTAATCTAGGGTTTGACTATGTGAGACTTTTATTGTCTTATTTTTCACCACTGGAAATTGAACTTCGGAATAAAACAGACATTCTCTATCAGCACATACTTGATAATTTTTCTTCTGATTATTGTAATGAGAAACTATTTGCAGTTTTAACACATGTTAAAACTTTTGGTGAAAGGTTGAGCAAAACCAAGCAACATAAATTAAAGAGAGACCACACTGACTTTCAAAATGGTCAAGTGTTTGTGTGGCCTAGACATCAGGGTGAACAAGCCAATGCCATTCGTAATACAACCAATCATGTACATGTCAATGTTGGTTCAGAGGCTGTTAATGACCCAATACCACCAACTTTAGATGTCCACTCTACGGTGCAAACAGTAACTGTTTCCAGCAGGGTTCGGGATTTGGACCCCATTGAGATCCAGAGTATGGACACACCACCACCAAACCAGGAAGCCTTGCAAAGCCATCACCGTACAGGAGCTATATCCAACAATAAGAATGTGAAAGATATGCAGAATCCCCCTTTTTTACCCTACCAACGGAAGTTTACCCCACAAGGGAGGGGGCGGTCCAGCAGCAGGGGAGCGAGAAAACGCAAATACTCTGTCGAACGGAATATGCCCAACAGAAGGACAAGGTACTGACTTTGGTGTTTAATTTTTCTAACGTTGATATTGATCCAGCTGTATTCAGCCTTCTCAACAGAGGTCTTTCCTTCATTCCTGCTGCCAGAGCATCATTAGAAGATACACTATTGGACTTAAGACTTTTTTGTAGACGTGTTTGTCTTAAGCTCTTATTTGCCAACAATGACTGCAACACTAACTCAAATGAACCACTTAATGTGTTCAAGAAAAAGAGTACTTTTTCACCCCCTTTACAACCGATGGTACAATGTTTTTTGGATTTGTGTGAAAATGATCTATACGTATTGTTTTCTTCAAAACACAGCAGGAAAGGGAGGTTTTATAATCTCAATAGAGAAGAAAATTGTGCCTTAACTTGGCTTAAAGGTAATGATAAATTGGTTGTGAAACCTGCAGATAAAGGGGGGGGGTAGTATTAATGGATTCAGAGGATTATAAGAGATGCATGTTTGAATTGTTATCTGATCATAATACTTACACACGCATCTCTATACACCAGGTCTCTACCATTGTAAATACTGTTAAGGATAACGTCTATGATCTACTGCTATGCAGGCAGATCAGTATAGAGATGTATGAGTATCTGTTGCAAACTGACCCGATTATCCCCATTCTTAAAGGCCTCCCGAAGGTTCATAAGGAGACATGGCCCATTCCCATGAGACCCATTGTAGCAGGAGGGAGTTGGGTCACGGCCCATATATCCACCTTCTTAGAGAGCATTTTACGCCCAGTGGTAGATAGTTGTAGTAATATACTTAGGGATACCTAACAATTACTTGAGACCCTGAAAAGTGTACATTTGGAGAAACCTAGGGTATGTTACCTACTTGTAACCATGGATGTTGAGAAACTTTTTACTTCTATCCCCAATGATGTAGGCATTCAATACATCAGAGAACTATTGCATAAGGAAACTCAATTCTCCACTGATAGAATCATTTTGGTTACACAACTGTTAGATATAGTTCTTAATAATAATATCTTCATGTTTGGAGATGAGTACTTCCTGCAGGCATGGGGGGTAGCTATGGGGACCCCCTGTGCCAATACATATGCTAACCTTGTAGTATATTGGTGGGAGAAGCAGTTTCTGTTCGGTCATACATCCTTTAGCCAGGTTAAATACTATAAAAGATTTGTGGATGACATTCTCCTAATTTGGGAAGGATCTAGTACAGATTTTTTAATATTATTGGAACATCTACACACCACCACTAACTTTTTAAAGTTCACGGTAGACAGTTCGCATCATTATGTAAACTTCTTAGATGTTACAATACGGTTGACTGATGAAGGGTATATTACTACTACACTGTTTAGAAAAGCTGCCTGGAGAAATGCATTGCTTGCTGCTGATAGCATGCACCCAGCACATACATTTCGTGGGATAGTAACCAGTCAGTTTATCAGGGTATCTAGACTCTGTCAGAATATGAAAGATCTACAGGAGGAATCCACCATGTTAGAGTATCTATTTAAGGAAAGAGGTTATGATATGAAGATGGTCAGAGATATCAGAAGGAATATTATTGGTGACATAGATTCTGTCACTATTGGTGAATCACATACAACGCATGGATTTAGAAATAAAGTACATGTGGGGTTGGCCCGTTATGATAGTACTTTACAATATGTTATTAAGTATACCAATGAAGTTGAAAGCATTAGAGGTATCATCAGAAAAAACTGGAATGTTCTCACTGTGAATAAGCAGATCAAGGATATAGTGGGTTCTACACCCAGATTCTGCTATAGAAACAGTGATAACTTAAAGAAACAACTTTGTAATGATCAACATATTACCAATGTAAGCAAACCTAC
This sequence comes from Protopterus annectens, assembly GCF_019279795.1. NCBI lineage: Eukaryota > Metazoa > Chordata > Ceratodontiformes > Protopteridae > Protopterus > Protopterus annectens. The sequence goes on along the minus strand of NC_056743.1, from coordinate 395,167,364 downwards.
TGGCTTACTCTTGGGTGATATAGCAACTAAAGGGACTTACCCATGTTTACATTGCCCTAGGTGTAATAGCCTAAGTAAAATGCAGGAATTTAAGCATCCACATATGGATATAACCTTTAAACCTAAATTTTATGCGGATTGCAACACTAAAAACGTTATCTATTTGGCTACCTGCCTTTTCTGTTCAGCTTTCTACGTAGGCTTAACCAAAAGGAGACTGCGTGATCGCATTTATGACCATCTTTATGAAATCAGAAGACAAGAGGAGACCAATGCCTTGGCCAGACACATACAAGACTATCCCCCCCATTGCTTTGTTTTTAGAGTCTTACAGACTGTTAGACCCACTGCAAGGGGAGGTAATACTGAACATATGCTAGCCAAGGCCGAGTTACACTGGATACTTAAGCTAGCAGCGCACCTTCCACCGGGCCTGAACAGCTCCATACCCTTAAAACCTGTACTTCTAGAACGTAGGTAGAATTGAGTAAGGGAGCTTCAGGGCTTGTGCTCAATGGTGTCTATTATTTGGTCCCTCTATATATAGGGTCCTTCAATTATTCAACTGTTTAATAATGATGGTTTTAATCTCTATATGCTTGTTTGGCATTGTCTATTTCCTAGCCATGTTTTGAGGGCACTTTCAACCCCACTAATATCTCCTTCGTTGAGGTTTATATATTATGCATCATGTACTTATTAATAATCAGCTTGTTTCATAGCACGAATATTGTCCCTACTCTAGAAGGGTTACTCAGTGGTTTTGTAGTTTTATGACTTAGTACCTTTACTCTCTATATATGGAAACTTTTTATATGATGGTTCCCATATATATTTTTTTTCTTTTTAATACAAGTCACTTATAGTGTAGCATGAAGGTTTGAGCTTTTATGCACACATCTTGATGTCTTATAGTAGGTACATTGCTGTGTGGTTTTACCTGTGTTGGTTTGTTACACTCTCAATAATAAAACACAGGTTTGGTTACTCAGTATATTTATATGAGCAAGTGCTACATTTGATAGTTAGAGATGTTTTGCTGTTTATTTGCTAATATATAGAGTTTGCCATTACTACTCTATACATAGGTCACCATGTTTATATATGTATATATTTTTCATATATACCCTACACATTTTTTCTCATTTTCTATGAGCGATGTTATTTAATTTAAGGTCTTTTAATATTTATGGAAGGGGGGCATTTAGTTACGTACTTTATATGAACTAATGCCTTGTCTATTGAAATGATTAAGTTTTAAGCAACATTGATAGGGACTAAAAAATCAAAGCTTAATGTTCGCAAAGAAAGGTATGCTTTAGGCATTAGGACCTAGAAGAAGCTTTGTCTTCTTCAAGTTATCTTTTAGATACTCCAAAGCACGTGATTCTCCGTATAGCTACGAGGGCTTTTGGATATATTTTTTATACAACGTAAAACCGGCTTATAGACATACCCATGGTTTTGGATCGGGAAATATTTTAATGATATAATAGTAAGTTGCACTATTGTGCTGTTTGTGAGCATATTTAGTCATGGATATTCAGCGTCTTTTACGTTTATTAATGTTAAATCCATGTCAATGAGTAGTGAGTCATTCTACTTAGTTTTGCTATGCCAGATATTGTAACGGCTGCTACGCTTGACGAGAATGAAGGTTTACATAACACTGATTTAAATGTAAAATCTGAGGTTCTAGGATCTTTTGGAGTTGTTTTTTAAACTATTATTGCTGTTTGAGATGATCGATGACACGATCTATGATTACATTGCTATGTGTATAATTCACATGTATAGTTTTAGGTGATGTATTTTTAAACTGCTTTTAAATCGTTTTTTAAATTGTTTCCTGTTTCTATGACTACTAATTAATAGCTGATTAATAGCAATTTGTATGCTTAATGAGCCCGCCAAGAAGCTGTATATAAGCACTAGACATTTTATTCTGAATTGATATCTGAAGAAGCATAGCTCGGCTATGCGAAAGCGCTCATTTTATGTTATTGAATAAACGTTTTTGCTGTTTTTCTAAACGATTGTCAATGGACTTTACTTGGGACTAGCTGCATTTTGTGTTTTGCTGACGGATTCGTGGTGGTTGCTTTTACATTTTCACAACTACTTTGTCCTGATTCTTGTAAGAGAAAGTGAGGCATTTTTTTCCATAATCAGATGAGTTGTAGACAGCAAAGGGGATATAATTGCTAGGTGAGTGTGTTGATATCTATGGGTAAATGTAACTTACCTTTGTGTCACTTAATCAGTTTTAAATAGTCTGGCTTGGCAGAACTATTGTGTATTTATGTTAAATAAGCTAGAATAACTAGGCTAAGTATTTGAATGAAGCAAACCAGAAATACAATATTATGTCCTCAATTAATAATTATACCACAATCAGACATATGAGGTAGACATAGTCAACAATGAGGCTATGATTGTTGAGTGTGGTGACAGTCTGTGGATGAGAATGACTTATCCTTCTGTCATGATCACATTAAACAGCCATTAGTCTATCTTTGCAAGACTAGTGTGCATTTCTGTAAAGGAGGTTAGAATGCATTAAGGTGACCATTTTGTTACCTGAGTTAGACATTTTGAAGTGCATACAGCCAAGTGGTTATGATTGATGTGCATGGACTTTGGTGGATTATAATGAAAGCAGTTGGAATGGTCTAAATCAAAAAGCTGACTGGAAATGAACATGTGCATTTATGCTTGGTTCCCTCCAAAACTGTGTGTGTGTGTGTGTGTGTGTGTGTGTGTGTGTGTGTGTGTGTGTGTGTGTGTGTGTGTGTGTGTGTGTGTGTGTGTGTGTGTGTGTGTGTGTGTGTGTGTGTGTGTGTGTGTGTGTGTGTGTGTGTGTGTGCGCGCGCGTGTGATGTGTTCTCATTGCTTGAAAACCATCCATGGCTCATGGTACTCATAATCTGCCTCTGGGCTTCATACACAATATACGTAGACAAACAAGCTAAGTACCTGGATACATCTGGTGTAGAACACAACAGTAATTGATGAATTCCAGAAATCACAGCAAAACACCAGAACACACAACCATGGACCAAAATATTTAATTGGAAGTAGTAAAACAGTAGTAAGCATTTTCACAATGAAATTCCTTCATCAGACTGTCATTAACAAAAAACGCCAAATAGATATAGTACTGAACAGCCTATCAGCCCTATCCAATTAATAACAGCCAATGAAATCGTACAGTCAATCAAGCCATGTAAAAGCAACATCACTCACTTAAAAAGATACATATAATAACAAGAATAAAAATAAAAAATGAAAAAAGAGAGAGAGAAAAAAAGGTGGACATGCTGTTTTTATGTGTATGTAAATACTTAAGTATATTTTATCATTGATGTATATATTTTTCACTATTTATATTATGCCTATATACTCTTAGCAAGGCACATGCATTAGTGCATATACTCAGTGGTATCAAGTCAGATGTATTTTGTACACATTTTATTCATAGATATATTTTATATGTTTTTTTGTATGTATTTTTTCTATGCATGTTTAACAGAACTATTAGCTTGGACAAGGAATGTGTGATATATGATATTTTTATTGCATTATTTAGTTTTATATTTTTTATTCTGCATTGGCAACTGTATTTCTTTTTAATTAACAGTGATTAGGGTAATTGCTTTTATCATCATGTGACTGTTTCAAGTATTTAACAGTTGTCTGATGAAGGGTAGATCCCTGAAAGCACTAACCTGTGTTCTGTTTGTACTGTTTTACTTAAATAAATCTCCTAGCTGTGGTACTGTCAGTGTTTCTTCACATTAATAGTGAGTACTGCTTCCTGAGAAAGTGCTGTCTCTTTATAAGAGATTTATAGGATCATAGGAGATTACTAGGCTAATGGTCCCATGGCCATTACAAGCCTAGCCAAGTTCAAACCATGTTCCAAGGGTGTCTGCTTCAAGGAAACACTAAAATCAGCACCTATTGCCCCTGTCCAAGAGGTACACATGTGGAATTTCCAGTTACCCATCCAATCGTCCAAATTATGTTTAAATAGTTCCAATGAGGGGCTTTGTTTAACTTGAATAGGAAGCTTGTTCCAAAGGTGGGTCAACCTCTGTAAGACAAATCTGTCTTTCCAGCAAGTTCTGCTGATGTCACATACCAGGTTAAGGTCCTTTGAGTGAGTGACCCATGTGCCATTTGACTTGCGAATGTGCAGGATTTCCATTAAAGCTGGGTCAGACATTGCTCTATATGCAAGGCACAGGTCACTTCTGAGCAGTCTATATGACACAGAGTAAAGTGATAATGATTTCAGTCTGTCCGCATAAGACAGATATTGAAGACCCTGAATTGTTTTATAAGTAACCTTTGTGGTCTCTCCAATTGCTGTGGGAGTTTGGAAAAGAACATACCAAAGAGAGCATTGCACTCTATTATTGCCCTGATGAGGGAAGAGTACAAGGGGGTTATAACCTCTTTTTTTTTCTGGAGGCAATTCCCTTAGGTATGAGATGAGCAATATAAAATGCCCTTCTTACCACTGTGGAGACATGGTGATCGAAGTTATGATTACTGTCAAACTGTATGCCCAGATCTCTCACCACTGACTGTGTGCTCAGGGTATTGCTATTGATGTGATAGTTTGCAGGAACATCACCCTTGCTGAAGGGGGTGATAATGCATTTTTTGACATTAAGTTTAAGATCATAACTTTGGCACCAGTCATTAGTCTGTGTAAGACCTTCTTGCAGGATGTTGACATTGCTAGGGGTTTCAGTGATTGCTCCCAATTTGCAGTCATCAGAAACTTTGTCAACCAGAGTCCTTTAGTTTTAGCCTGTACTTCAGAGAAGTAGTTTCCAAACAGTAGGTGTCCCACAACCAATCCCTATCAAATGCCACTAGTTAAAGTTCTGATGGAGGAGGTGGAGTCCTCTATTTTGACTGTATGAGCTTTATCAGTGAGCCAGTTTGCAACCCACCTGATGATATATGGGTTGTTATCCAGCTGGGTGGGATTATCAATGATGCCTGAGTGGGGGATTGTGTCAAAGACCTTGGTTAAGTCTAGGAAGGCAATTTTCACAGATTTGTCCTTGTGTAGGTCTTGGGTGACTGTCTCAAAGAAGTCCACCAAGTTTAACAGCCATGATCTCCCCTTGCCAAAGCCATACTGGATAGGGTCAAGCATTTGGAGATTTCCCATATCTTTGTTAATAAGATCCATGGTGATTTGTTCCATGGCTTTGCAGATAAGGCTGGTCAGGCTAATGGGTCTATAGTTCCCAGATTCCATGGATGCACTCCTTTGTGCAAAGGGATGACAGTAGCTGTTTTCCATTCTGCTGGGACAAAGCCAGTGCTTAGTCTGCGATTAAAAAGCATGCCCAACAGTGATGCTAATTCATGTTTTAACCCATGTAGAAAACAGCCCATGATGGTGTCTGATCACATAGATGCTGTGATTTTGGCCTTAGAGAGGGCATTTAAGACCTGCTCCTCAAAGATACTAGGAGGGGGACAAGTGTTAGGGATGCTTTGGGGAATATGTGATAAGGGCAGAGTAGTGAAGCTGTCACTGAACCTGTCAGCCAGCAGGTTTGCTATATCCATAGGTTCTATATATGGGGTTCCTATCAGCAGACTGAAGACACATGTTTTCGAATGTGTCTGGGTCAAACTGACAAAACTGAAACTGCAAAATATCGAAGCGTCACGTAAGTGAATTCTTTCCCTGGGAAAGAATTTGCTTGGCCGCTTCAGTACCTTGCCATTTTTGGCACTGTAGTGTGGTCTCGGAGTTGGTATATTTAAGTAGGGGGTGTGGGGGGCACAGCCCCCCACGTTAATCTCATGTTTTAATGTGCTTTCTTTCTTTTTTTTTTTTGTTGGAACACCGATTTTTTTCCCTTGGGAAAAAATCACTGTTCTGACAGTTCGGTTTTGTAAGCTTTAGCTTATATGGGGTCAATTAATCACCGTTCACTTACCTAAGCATTTGGTGATAGGCCCTTTATATGTAGTACCATTAACTATGAGTTCAGTGCAAATCTGGGCCGTACCTTTCAGATTACAGATGTAATTAAAGAATGCCTTGTGGTTATCTTTAGTTAATGGAGCTAATTTTGATTCATAGTTAGCTGTGGAGGACTTCACTAGGAGTCTTATTTGGTTGTTTAAGTTCAGGAGGAAATGTTTCCAGTTTTGAGACAGTTCCTTCCTACTCTTAGACAGCAATTTATGTATCCTATTGTATAGCCTATTAATGGCAGTTGCCCACCAGACAGGTTTGTTTTTCCTTGAAGATCTTCCTTTGGTTCTATCAGGAATGGCAAAGTCAACACAATTGTACAGCTGCTAGTAAAAAGCATTGGTGTATAACTCAGCATAGGTGCCTGTTCCATCAGTGGGGGAGGGGGTATGAAGCTGTTTATGCTATCATGTAAGAGGTTGTAATTGGCCTTGGAGAAGTTTTTTGTTTAGTTGTTGCTAAGGGTAGGGGGTCTTGTGTGTATAGCTATTTCTAGCGAGACTGATTTGTGGTCAGATCTCACTAGGGATGGCCACCCACTGGAGGTGGTGCTGCGGTCTCCCGTGTTGGTGAACACCAGGTCCAGGATGTTTGAGACCCTTGTAGGTGTCTCAACCAGCTGGTCCAGGCATTGGAGTTAACAAATTCCAGGAAACTTTAGACAAGTAAGTTAGAAAATGAATAATTTACCCAGTCTATGGATGGGTAATTAAAGTCGCCCAAAACCAGGGTGTTTGGTTGTATCTTGATTGACTCAAGTAGATCCAAGTAGGCTGAGTGCATGCCCTGATTCATGGATGAGGTCCTATAGTTGTGAATAACCTAAAGAGGGTTTTTTCTTACAGTTAATTGCACCTGATGTAATTCAAGGGAATCATGCTGTTTAATCAACCTAGAGGTGTATTTATCTTTAATGAATATTGATACACCACCTCCTTTAGTTCTCATGTTTTCAGTTTGTGGTCTGAATATGTAACGTGATATAGCTGGGGTGCTGTCCACAGTCTTAAACCAGGTCTCAGTGACTGTTCAAATGTCAGCATCTTCTAGGGTGAGGACTGTTTCCAGTGAGTGCAGTTTTTGATTTATACTCCTAACATTTAGCAGCATAACCTTGAGGTTGTTTTTAGAGGGTATTTTTACATTGGTAATTTTGTTCTTGTGACATTGCCTAAAAAAGCCACTATGGGGATGGCAAGATCCTTAGCCAGTAACCAAAATGCCAGGGGTGACATATGAAGACCAATTCTGGCAAAGTATAAAGGTCTGTCAATCATGTCATCCCAGGTTGACAGATTCTGCATCCCCTTTGAATGACAGGAGAAATTAAGCCAATTGTTGAAGTCAATTATTTGTTGTTTGCATTGAGGTATCATTTTGGGCGTAGGTAAAATGCTGCTTAAGGCTAGGGACATACCTTCCTGAGATACATAATCAGAGAGCTCATTCATGTCACTCTTCATACAGTCCAGTGAGGTACATCTCAAGTTGTTCACACCAACATGGACTATGGTGGGATCATAACAGTGCCTGTTGTTGAGAGACTTGATTGTGTGCATGATGTGGTGGATCTTAGTACCCGACAGACAGCTGGCCAAGACCTTTTCCTAATCTAACCTAGTAACAGGGACATCTGTGTGTCTCACAATTGAGTTGCCTATGACTAAAATGTTTGTTTTTGTGTTATGCCTTAGAGGCTTAAATTGTGAGATACTGGTATGTGATATATTATGTGTACTATGTTCTGCAGAGGATGTATTATGTGAAGTATGCTTGTGTTTGTGTTTTGGAGGTCTCTGATGTTTAGGTAATCTTCTTGCAAAGACCTCTGCATATGTAGGTTTATGCATTGTTTGGTAGGTGCAAGAGGTATGGTGTGTATGATGACAACCTTCTTAGTATCAGATAAACTAACTGGTGAGCGAGTGAGCCTGGATTATAGGTTCTTGATATAAATGCATCTCTGACATAATGAATTTGTGTGAACTAGAAGAAGTGGGTTGTCAATATACAGGAGGCAATTGCTACATTGTCTCAGGATGCCCATGTCAACCAGGCTGGGTGGAGAAACTGTGGGAAATTGTCTGTCCATAATGCTAGGTAAGTTGATATGGTCAGAAAAGAGGGAGAGGACAGGAAGGACCAGGTAAAGTAGAGGACAGGAGAAGTGGACAAAAAATATGAAGAGCTAGTGATCAGGATCTGTGTTGGTACCTCAGGAGCTTCACTGACTATATCACCTGTCATTGAGGGATAATCACAAGAACTCACTGATGAAGTACCAGCAATATATTAAGGGAAAATTTGAGGTAAAGTATTTCCATCTATAACCATGAATGGTATCCACCACTAGGCAGCAGTGCACAATGTGCAAATGAGGTGGTATGTAGCAGATGAGCAGAAATTGATCTAAACAAATTAACAGATTTAAAAGCTCAAAATTGAGCCCTTTTCCAGAAACCTTCAATCAGATGAGTTTTAACTGCACACTCCTGCCACTAGGGTGCAGGGGATCCCTCTCCAACAAAAGATAACTTGGTTTATTGCTCGCATTATACAAACAGAGCTAGATACAGCAGGTCAGGCTATAGTCTATGTTACAGCAAACAAAATGCAACAATTTAAAAAAAAGTTCAAATAAACAGTGATATGGTAAGAAATGTAGTTCAAAAGTGCAATATACAGTGAAAAATTTTACTTATGTTTTGCAGCAATCAGCAGATGCCTTTGATTTGCTTATGTAGCAAATGAGAGCAAACTGATTTAAACAAATTATCCAATAAAAACGCTCAAAACTGAGCCCTGTTCCAGCAACCTTCAGTCAGATGAGTTCTAACTGCAAACTCCTGCAACTAGGGTGCAGGCGAACTCTTTCCAATAAAAGGTGGCTTGGTTTAGTGCTCAAAGTATACAAACAGCTCTGAATCTAGTCTATGCTACAGCAAACAAAGTGCACCAATTTCTTTAAAAAAAAGAGTTCACATAAGCTAGTACAATAAGCCTTCAACCATCAATTCCCAGCTCAGAAGGGCAGAAGCCAACATCTTCTCCCACAAGAGTGTAGACCACAAACCTTCTTAATGTTAAATAACTGCCCTGAAGTCCATGTACTTAAACCAGAACTAAGACACTTTTAGCATAATAAACACTCTAAGCTTTCAACCAGCAATTCCCAACTTAGAAGGATATAAGCTACATCTCCTGTCACAAGAGTGCAGACCACAAACATTCTTAATGTAAAGCAACAGGCCTGAAGACCAAGTGCTTAAAAAACAAGAGACTTAGACTAACAATCTAATCAGACTACTAGCAAGCAGTAATAAATGCAGATGAATAAATGAAGTTGAACAAGTTCAAGAACCTTCAGTAAAAGTTAAATAAAGTAATAAAGTAGTAAGAAATAAAAATACAGTAAAAGCAGCTGACTAAAGTGCAATTGTTTTAGGTTAAGTGGGAAGGGAGGAAACAGAAGGTAATTTAAGGTTGAGAAGCTAAGGGGGGGTGGGCCTCCCCAAATGATGTCTCTGTACTCAATAGAATGATGAGGGAGTGTCCAAAATCAGATTTATAGTAGGGGTGGTCAATTCAAAATCCACCAAGTTTAATAACACAACAACAATGGGTTGGAAGGACAGAAAAAAAATGCAACTAGAGATCAGCAATATTCTGGCAGAGTACAGCAAGCAGGCCAAATAAACACTTCAGCTAATAAAGATATTTCTAACTGAAAGAAGAATGCTGTTCCTCAGCTCCTCCCACTAATTAACTAATGTTATTCTCTGTTTGCAAACAAATTCTTTGCTAATGTTTCTAACTAACTCTGGCCAAGACCTCTTAAATCTCCAAAAGAACAGAAAACTTAAAAACAAACAAATGTAATACAAGAATAAGATACAAAATAGAAGTGACCAAACCTTAAATGAAAAGCTTAAATTCAAAACAAAATGCAACCAGAGATCAGCAATAATCAACCATAGTACAGCAAGCAGGACAAACAAACACTTCCAGTTCAAGATGCAAGGTGTTTTGCTATGTGGTGCTTTCCACTTGTTGCAATGTCACATTTTTCATTATGGAGTTATCCATCTATTGTGGGATATATAGTCCTTTCAAGTATACTTTGGGACTGTGTACCACGGTCATGAGGCTGTATCATAAGAATGAGAGTAATAGCATTGCCATCATCATTATCATCATCATCATCAAAACTTATTCTGCTGTCAACATCAGCTTGCTGGGCAGAAGCAGAGTATGCAATTGTTTCTGCTGGTGACCCTAACAAGAAATATATAATATTATGTTTAATTTGACCTGCAACAGGTATACGAGTTTGCATTATAGATATGATGTCCACACCTACCCTACAGTGTTCACAGATGTGGTGCTACAGCTGATGTTGCTGGAGTAGCTGATGAAGAACCATTTAACAGTTATATTTACACAGTTGCTATGACAAGTGCATCTAGCCTAGAATCAGCAATATTACCCAAACCGTAACTTTCTGCACTGCTGGTAAGTGTATTATGGGGTGTCTAAAAGTACTGGTGTCAATGGCATCTCAAATAATTCCTAAACCAGCATTATGTGCATTAACGTCATCATGCCTTATAGAGAAAATATGCTCCTCATCAGGTGGTAAAACCTGGACAGTAGCAGCTCTTGCTACAAACAATTATACTCTGTCTAGCCTTTGTCTTTGCATGGCTAACAACATCAATAGCTCTTTTCCTACACTTTGCCATAGCATACATTTTTCCAACACACCATTTATGTCAGGCACAGAATGATTCCATGTCTTAGCTTACTATAACTCTTCTGACCTTCCTTTCCTAAAAAGTTTTCCGTCCATGCTAAGTGCATCCATGAGTGTGTGGTTTTCTAAATAAATGAAGTTAACTCACATTTTCCTTTCTTTCTTCTGCTGCAATTGTTTTTTCCTAAAAATACAGGTTTGCAGATAATTGCATTTTCCCACCTTGAATAAGTGCAATCAGTTCTGTGACATGCATTTCATTAAATAATTGAGCAACAGCAAAATAATGACAATCTTTGCTTATTCCCATGACAGTTTTACTTACCTCCCTCTACTATAATGATTTTTTATTTCCTTTTGTATTATTCTCTGAGTTATACATGCATCACCTGAGTTATGTGTAAAACACTGAATAAAGAAGTGTTGGCCTATGAAGTTTTGGTGTGGAAAACTGAATGAACAGTAGTTTCTTAGTTATTTATTTCTTAAGTTACAGTAAAGCAGCCTGCGTTTTGGTCCTGAGCATTTCCATTGCCAGGGACCAGTCTTTACAATAACCAATTTAATACATATTAAAGTAATGAATGCAGCATTGAATATGACACTTTATACATACTAAATAATTACACATAGAAGTACAGTATGATTACAAGTTTTCCTGCCTTACAGTTAATTCAAAGGATAACCCTGATGATGAGACAGTGAAACACATTGGTAACTTACTATTTCCAATCATTTTAACCTTATTTGTGCTTGCTTTCAATCTTTGATATAAATGAGGAGCCCAGCAGCTATCAGAATGTTGAACTGTGAAGTTTGATAAATGTGTGTCCCAGTTTAAGAAGTTCTTAAACAAGTTAAGCATTGCAATGCTTAGTTTCATGAACTGTGTGAAAGCACACGTCAGTGTGTTTTATTGGTGTAACTCTGTTTTACTGCTCATGTGCATGCACAAACTCTGAGTCTCTGCATAATGACATGATGGTACACATGCAACTAGTCTGAGAATGCAGCTGCACCTAGCTGAAGCCCATGCATTGTGTTAAGAGTCAGACTGATGAAGTCACACCCTAGTGGATATGTTTCACATAGTAGTCTCAATTTCATATTTACCTTGTCATTCTTATTTGAATCTGGCAAAGATAACAATTATTTGAAAGCTCAGGGTCATGTTCTTACCGATTTTAAGACTTATGAAGGTAATACTTACTCCCTGGGATTCAAGAAGCTCTGTACAAGGATGGTTTTAGCCTTGTGCTGAGTGTCTTCACTACAGATGGTGCAGCAGTGTCATATGAATATGTATGAGGGTGCACCGCTGCACCCATGATGTACACAGGAAAGGTGAGTGAGTGCAGTGGTTGTGTACAAGTGCTCTATGAAGGTGTAAACATGCCATGACAGTTGCACAACCTGCTATACTTACTAGTAGAGCCCACCTCTAATAGTAAGTCAGTAATTCAGTGGCCGTGGATACCGAAATGTATACTAATCATACAAGAGTGTCCACAAACAGTGAAATAAAATCAAAGTAGTAAGCACGCAAGTATGTAGTGGAATGTTGAGCCCCATCCCTAGAACTTTCACAATTAGAT